>NC_045448.1:107804167-107822884 GCF_002776525.5 Piliocolobus tephrosceles
GATGGTCTCGATCTCCTGACCTCGTGATCCGCCTGTCTCGGCCTCCCAAAGTGCTGGGATTACAGGCTTGAGCCACCGCACGTGGCAGATTTTTGTTTATTATGTATTGGTGGCAAAGTCTCTTAAGTTATTTATTTATTTATTTATTTAGTGACAGAGTCTATTCCACCCCAGGCTGGAGTGCAGTGGTACCATCTCAGCTCACTGCAACCCCTGCCTCCCAGGTTCAAGCAATTCTCCTGCCTCAGCCTCCCGAGTAGCTGGGATTACAGGCGCTCGCCACCACGCCCAGCCAATTTTTTGTATTTTTAGTAGAGATGGGGTTTCACCATGTTGGCCAGGCTGGTCTTGAACTCCTGTCCTCAGGTGATTCACCCACCTCAGCCTCCCAAAGTGCTGGGATTACAGGCGTGAGCCACCGTGCCACAATGAAAATATTTTATTTGCCTGGTGTAAAATTCCAGGCTGGCAGTTACTTTTCCCTCGGCAAACTGGACATGCCATTCCCCCGTCTTTCCGCATCACTATCACTGAGGAGAGCTGCCGTCAGTCCGCCTCTGGCTGTCTTTGTCATCTCTTTGTCTTTGGTGTTCTGCAATTCGCTGTAACATGTTTAGGTGAGTTCCCTTTTATCTCACTTGCTTAGGACGTGTTTGGATTTCTTCCATTTGAACTGGTGAGTTGGGGAACCCTCCTCCTCCCTCCCCCCAGGCTCTCATTCTTGTCCCTTCTCCGTCATTGTCCTCATAGGGCTTACACTTTTGAAAATAAACACCAGGAGATGTGTTCAGGCAAATACTGCTTTCTTCTGCCCTGTGGCCCTCACTCTCCAGCCAAGGGGACACCCAGAATGACTTCCCACAACTGGGAAAGAAAAATTATCTGGGGGTGAAATACACATGGTGCCTCAAGAAATCCTCCTGCCCCGTGGAGTCTGTGGGGAGGCTCCAGGAAGGCCCACTGTATGCATCTCAGCCTCCCTCGGCCTCAGTGAGGTCACACTGCGAGCCTGAGAATTTGAGGGGCGTTCTCTGTCCCCAGAGCCAGTTCTCAAACGTTTACCAGCACAGCTCGGGGCAGGATCGCGGCTAATGGCAGCAGGGGTGGGAAAAGCCGAGCTGAAGTTCAGAGCTGGGATAAAGCCAACAGGAATCCCTCTCCTTTGTCAAGTTTATTTTATTAAAATATACAGGACTGAGTATTAGTGGATGCTGAGAACAGGAACCACCCTCCCAGGCCGTGGCCGAGGGAGACGCTTCTGCCATGCAGACATGCGGCTGGTCTGGTCCCAGCGCGGGAGGCAGACCCCTCCCGGTTGGGCTGTGCAGCCAGTCTGGCCCCGAGGTCAACGCGGGCAGGGGTGTGGTGGGGACGCTCTCCTGAGGCCTTGGTCTTAGCAGAGTGACACCAGCTGGGAGGGCTGGGCAGGGGGAGAGGGGAGGGAGAAGATCCCTGAGCCAGGGAAAGCTGATGCCCTCCGGGAGGCAGAGGCCCCCAGTCAGCCTGGAGTCTGGAGCCCGGTGTCCGTGCAGCTCCGCGGGGGAGGCCACACTGTGCCTGATTGCCGAGGGGCCTCCACCACACCGCCTTTCCTCTGAGGGCCCTGCTCACCCTGGGGCTAGCCTCCTGGGGCACTCGGGGACTCCCCGGGCCAGCCCGGAGTGGAGCTGGGCTGGCTGCGATGGAATGTATTATGTGGGAATGTTCCTGGAGGGGCCGTGCGGCCTCCGACCAGGTTCCTTCTCGGTGAGGCCGGGGCAGGTGCCAGCAGCATCTCTCTCCTCCGGGGGTTTCCGCTGACCACCCAGCCGCAGGCTCCTCAGACCTCATCGTTGGCTCCAGCTTTCGGCTGGCATTCTCCATCCCCAGATGGAGGGGACAGCCAAGCAGAGTCCCCAGGGTTTGTGCTTTTGAATGTTGGTCAGCCGGGCTGGGCTTTGGGGCCCTGCTGATCTCAGGCACAGAGCAGAACCCCCAGGCCTCTTCCCTAGGGCCACCATATTGGGGCTACTGGGCCCAAGCCTCAGCCAGCAGGAGGCCTGGCCTCTGAGAAGCAGTGTGCTGGGCTCCCACTGGGGCTGCGCCTGAGCTGCTAAGGAATGCTTGTGCTTTTTGTGCAAGGCTGGGGCAAGCCTGGGCAGAGGGACGGCGACACTGCTTCAGGAGAGGGGGCTCAGCCAAGCTGCTGGGCCACAGGAGGGGCACTGCAGGAAGAGGAGGGACGCGCCCCTTCCCAGGCCCCTCTGAGCTCTGCCCCGGGCTCCCTGGCTGCCAGTCCCTGAACCACATGCCTCCTCCCGGGACCTAAGAGGACCTTGGAGGGAACGGTCTGTGCTGGAGGGTATGTACAGCCCCACCCACTGCATTCCCACTGAACCAGGACTAGGACAAGGAAAGGCTCTTCCGACCCTGTGGAGCTGGCAGAGAGTGCCCTCGGATTCTCCACCACGACCCAGTCCCCCTGCGGAGCTGGCAGAGAGTGCCCTCGGATTCTCCACCATGACCCAGTCTCCTGCGGAGCTGGCAGAGAGTGCCCTCGGATTCTCCACCACGACCCAGTCTCCTGTGGAGCTGGCAGAGAGTGCCCTCGGATTCTCCACCATGACCCAGTCCCCTGTGGAGCTGGCAGAGAGTGCCCTCGGATTCTCCACCATGACCAGTCCCCAAGCTTGAAATCCCCCGCATTCCTGCCATGGAGGAAGAATGGGGCCCAGTGGCCCCTCACCACCCAGGCTTGCCCCACAGTGGGTGGACTGGTACCCAGCTCTTCCAGGTCAGTGGAGTGGCAGGGGGTCCTGGGACCCCCCAGGGAAGCATTTCCAGAAAGCTGCAGGCTCGGCCTCCATCACCCCCTCTCCCCTGCCCCCCAGCTGGTCCCTCTGGGGTCCTGAGGCAAAGGGCTTTCTAGAAGCGTAGGTAGTGGGTAGGGAGTGGCTGTGGGGAGGAGGCCAGGGGAGCCCGGAGCCGGCCCACTGCGTGGCAAGAAAGCAGAATGGAGAACGGGACGAGGTGGGCTCACCAGAGATTGGACCCTCCCCTGCAGGGGCACTTGAGCCCCTTCCTGGTGACATCCAGCGGCTGGTGGCCTGCAGACCTGCTCTGTCAGCTGCTCACCCAGAGGCAGCCTCGCCTCGCTGGCCTGGGTTGGCTCCCAGCCAGACTCAGCCCCTCCCTGACCTCTGTCCCCCTCTGCCAGCCCACATGAATGGCTGTATCTGTGTGTGTGTGTGTGTGTGTGTGTGTGTGTGTGTAGCAATCTGTTCACTTTTTGCAAATCTATTTTTTAAAAGTTTCTCGGAGGCTGTTCCTGGCAGGATGGAGGTTTCTTGGGGGTGGAGGTGGCCATGGCCATGCACTCCTCCGGACGTGTCCTAGATGACATTCTCAAACAGCTGCATGGAGCTCATGATGTTCTCGTCCTGCGTGGAGAGAGGAAGGGAGGCCGGCCAGGTGTTGGGTGGGCTCCAAATCCGACCCCCTTAAGCAGATTCCCGCCAGGGACTTGGAGCCTGCGCCAACTTCCTGTCTGTTTATCTCACTGGGTGGAGGGGAGCTGGGGGACAGGGAGGTGAAGTAGCTGGTCCGAGGTCCCCGGCTGGTGAGGCACAGCCTGTCTTCAACCCCACTCCTGACTGCAAGCCCATCTGGGACAAGCTGATGTAGGGGACCTCGGCTGGCCTCCAGCAGAGGCGAGGGCTAACCAGAACTGCTCTGGGAGTGGGACAGTCGAGGCACTGGAGGCCCAGCGTCCTGCCCCGGGGTGCTCTCTGGAAGGGCCAGCAGCAACACTGCAGAGGCTCTGGTGTCTCCCCACAGTGACCCTCTCCCTCCGGCTGGCCCCATGTCTGCCCCTAACTTGAGGCTCTCCAGGGGCAGGGCTGAGGGAGGGTGTGGTGGGAGTCGGGGGATGCTGTGGGCTGCAGGGGTGGGTGGGGAGGAGAAGACTCAGACAAGAGGGCAAGTGGAGCTTGGGGCTGCCCAGGAGGTGGCGAGGGGCCAAGGACAGCTGCCACGTCCTGGGCTGGCAGGGGTGGGACTGGGCTGAGGGAAGGGGCGGGCGCTGCCAACCACCCGCCTCTGTAGCAGAGCCTGTGGAGAACTGCGGCCCGGCCTCCTGTGCTGCCTACCTTCTGACAGGTCTCCAGGAACTCTTCAATGGTCACCACCCCATCCTGGTTCCGGTCCATTTTCTGCAACCCAAGCCACGCCCAAGGTGAGTCTGTGCCCCAGCAGAGACAGCCCTGCCCCTGGCCTGAGGACGCAGAAGTCACAGGTGGGTAGATGGGCGGGTGGGCTCCCTCCACTCCGACTTGTCCCCTGTGACTCCTCTGGATCCAGGCCACATAATGCACCCTTCATAGCTACCTCCCAACCGACGGCTGAGGCTCCAAGCATCTTCCCACTGCTGCCCTAGGCCACTTCCCTGAGCCTTCTGGGCTTGGGTTTCCCAGAATCTGTCCCCTGGCTCATCTGACTGCCTCACCTCCCTGAGAGGCAGCCAGGGCAGAGGGAGCAACTGAGTCACAGGATGGCCCATGTCTAGTGGCCCCAGCAAGCGCGAGGCAAAGCCTGCGGGCCCTGTGGCCCCCGTGCATACACCTGAAGGCCCCAACTCGCTCCTCTCCCAGGGCATCTTCCTGGAGAAGCCACACAGCTCTCAGGCGGCATGGAGCTCTGGCCCAGGGTCAGCTGCCTCGGGATCCCAGCCCTGGGCCCCAGACGAGGTCCACAGGGCAGAGCGGTGGTGTCGTTCGCTTCTCAAGGGTTCTGACAACCAGCCAGATGGGAGGGGCAAGTTTAACCTCCTCATGAGGAGTGGGGAGACTTGGAGGGGCAAGCCACTTGCCCGGGGGAGGGGGCCCAAAAGCGAGAGCCCCTTCTCTGCCAGGTTCCTCTCCCTAGGCAGGGCTGGCGCACGCTCACCTGGAAGAACCTCTCCACGTGCTCTGCCGGCGTGTCCTCCCGCAGGATGGGGTAGGTATGGCGGCCCATCATGTCATAGATGGACTTCATGATGGCCAGCATCTCCTGGAGGGGGAGGTTGGCATGAGCCTGCTGCAAGGCTGGGGGGGCTGTGAGGGCCCAAAGGGAGCAGGTGGCATCCAAGAGTGCAGGGCACCTCCAGGCCAGTGAGTGCGAGGGGCCAGACGAGCTGCAGAGAGGAGCCTTCCCGCTTCTGGGGCACCCAGAGCGCGCTTCTGACTCTAGGGGAAGCTCATCTCCCAGAGAAGTGGGAGATGGATTATGTGCTTATCTCCAAAATGTGACACTGTAGCAGAAAAAGTGCTTGGACCAAACGAACCCTGTCTGTGGGCCTGTGTGGGAGGGCTCCCATCTCCACCCGTGCCTTAAGGGACCACACTGCCCCCTTCACTTGGTGGGGGCCAAGGCCAGGACCTCTGGCTCCTCCACTGAAGTCTCCCCCAGGCCTTCCGTGTAAGACAGGATGACTGGAACACTTGCTGAGCTGGACCGAGATGTGTGGTGCAGGGTACGTGAGCCCACCCTCCACACCTGGCTGTCCAGGACCGCGGGCCCAGGAGAGGACGAGGGCCCACTGGCTGCTGTCCCGGGGGCCGGTCTCTGGATGGAGAGCGGGAGAAGACAGGTGGGCAGCAGAGGCAGGGAGAGGAAGAGCAGCGGCGGGTAGAGCAGCAGGAGGGAAGGAGGCGACAGCCCCTGCCCCCAGCCCCCCACTACCTCTTTGGTGATGTAGCCATCCTTGTTAATGTCGTAGAGATTAAAGGCCCACTTGAGCTTCTCGTGGACTGTGCCCCGCAGCAGGATGGAGAGGCCGACCACAAAGTCCTATGGGGAAAGAGAGGCGGGGCGTGACAATCCAGTCACTGCCCAGGTTCTAGTTCCAGTTGCTGTGTGGCTTCCACTGAAATTCACGTCTTCACAGGCGCAGAGCCTCCCGAAGAGACGGACGGCGTCCATTCAGGTCAGCACAGGACGAGTGTGTGCCCGCGTGGGAGCGCATGCACGGGTGCGCACCTGTGTGAGGGTGTGAACCTGTGTGTATGCACCTGTGTGTGTGCACTGGGTGTGTGAACCCATGTGTGTGTGCACCTGTGTGTGTGAACCTGTGTGTATGCACCTGTGTGCACTGGGTGTGTGAACCTGTGTGTGTGCACCTGTCTGAGTGTGTGCACTTAGGTGAGTGTGTGCACCTGTGTGTGTGCACTGGGTGTGTGAACCTGTGTGTATGCACCTGTGTGCACTGGGTGTGTGAACCTGTGTTTGTGCACCTGTGTGTGTGTGTGCACTTAGGTGAGTGTGTGCACCTGTGTGCACTGGGTGTGTGAACCTGGGTGAGTGTGTGCACCTGTATGTGTGCACTGGGTGTGTGAACCTGGGTGTGTGCACCTGGGTGTGTGTGAACCTGGGTGAGTGTGTGCACCTGTGCGAGGGTATGCACCTGGGTGGGTGTGTGAACCTGGGTGTGTGCACCTGTGCGAGGGTGTGAACCTGGGTGTGAACCTGGGTGTGTGCACCTGTGTGGGTGTGTGAACCTGTATGTGTGCACCTGGGTGAGTGTGTGAACCTGTGTGTGTGAGCCTGGGTAAGTGTGTGCATCTGTGTGTGCACCTGGGTGGGTGTACCTGTGTGTGCACCTGGGTGAGTGCACGCGCATGTGTCTGCATGTGTGTCAGGAGTGGCATGGTAGCCGATACTGATGTCAGATAAAGACATTCAAATATATATGGTGTTCTAGACTGTTTAATGCCATGCTGCCTCGGGAGACGCCTGGGGGTGCTCTGTTAATAAAGGAGGTGCAATGTGTTGAGTCTGCCAAGCATCTGCATGGCAAAGGTGCTTGAAAACTTCTAGCTGAAAAAGCTAGAGGAATGACGCTCAGCTTTTTGTTTGTGGTTTGTTTTTAGAGACAAAGTCTCAGACGGTCACCAGGCTGCAATGCTGTGGTGCCATCATGGCTCACTGCAGTCCCCAACTCCCAGCCTCAAGCGATCCTCCACCGCAGCCTCCTGAGTAGCTGGGACCACTTGCAGTAATCCATGCCTGGCTGATTTATCTTATACCGGCAGAGAAGGTCTCACTATGTTGTCCAGGCTGTTCTCTAACTCCTGGCCCCAAGTAATCCTCCTACCTTGGCCTTCAAAAGTGCTGGGATTTAATCCCAGGGCCACCTTGCCCAACCCTGGTGCTCAACTCTTGAGTCATGACATGCTGTGTGTGGCCATTGCCTTTGGCATATGACATGTTATTACTAATGTGACAAAATATGACAGTTTGAATGGTTTCCGCGTGACAACTGCAACTGTGTTGTTACAGCAGTTGGTAGAAAGCAGGTTTTCCCCCTACCTCTTGGAAGGTTTAAAGGTAAAACCCTCCCTGCACCCTGGGGTCCTCCCAGGCTACTCTGAAAGAAAGGGGTGAGAAAAGGGCTGTACCAGCGAAGTGGGATGGAAGACGGTCAGAGTGCAAGGGACAGGGCCGTGCACCGAGGCCCTGAGGCCCCTCAAGTGTTAGAGTTTTGGGATTGGAGGAAGGTCGGTATCATGACAAAGAGAGACAGAGGAAAGCGATTTGGAAGAACAAAAATTATCCCAGGAGAAAAAACTCGACAACAACTCTTAGGTTCAGAGATTAGAAATCTTGCATCACTAAAATAAGAATAGGATGTCATACAAAACGGGTAACTGGAAAAAAGAAAGAGCCCTTGGAAATTAAAAATAAGAAAGCAAAATGACAGACTTAGAAGAAATGTTGGGAGAACACATGGAATCTTCCAGGAAGTGGAATGAGAAGGCAAACAGCTGGCACATGGGGGAGAAAGAGGATAGTGAGAGGTGCACTCCAGAGGGGCCGATGCTGGGCCACAGGCAGTTCAGGAAGAATGGGAGAAAACGGAGGCGAGTGGGTCAGAGCAATGAGGAAACACGATTTCCCAGACTGGAGGCAGAGATCTCCAGCATCCACCAAGTCTTGGCACAATGCGTGAAAACATCCTGCCGTTGAGTTGCAGGCATAGATCATAGTGAAATTTTAGCACATTGGGTGCAAAGAGAAGATCCTATAAACTTTCTGAGAGAAAAGCAAAGTCAAACAGAAAAAGCAAAATCAGGTCCCATTCACGGGACAGTGTCGGCAGCAGTGCCTGAGGCAGGAGGCCCAGGGAAGGATGCCACCCCCCCTCTGAAGCAGCACAGCACCCCCTGGGAGGGCTGGTCCCTACAACGGATCAAGCAAGAGTAAGAACAGAATAAAGACACTCCCAGGTGCTCAAAGGCTCCAAAGTTACAGCTCACATCCTCTTTTATAGGAAGCGGCTGGGCGGTGAGCCGCTGAACACACAGAGAGTAAAGCAAGAGAAAGGAAGCTCAGGGATCCCAGAACCAGGAGACCCAAGCCAGCAGCGTGGGGAGGAAGCCCCAGAGGGCACCAGGCCCCAGTGAGGGTGCAGCCGTGGGAGGCTGGTGGGGGGCTCCTCTGGCAGACCCCAGGAGGAAGGGGCAGGGAAAGGACCTTGAGTCCTCCCTGAGGCTCCTCCATGCTAACCGGGTGCTTTCTGTGTGCTGTGGGGTTGGTATTTCCAATCTGAACACAAGATTTGAAAACACGGTCTGCTTCTATGTGCAGAGCCCTCGGCGTGTGGCTCAGAGTGGAGGGGTCCTGTGGTCACAGGGCAGGCGGGGAGCGTCCGTGCGCCCAGCGGGCTCGCGGCATAAAAATAACCCGCGCGGGTTATCGACGAGTTATTATTACCCCGTGCGGCCGGGGCCTTCTGGCCCCATGTGCTTCTCTGTGCTTTCCTGTTAGCTGCCCTTGGCCTGGAAGCCAAGTTGTCGGGATATCGATCAAGCCAGCTCTCAGCAAGGCTTTCCTCCCCAAAGCGGTTTCAGCTTTTCGCCTGCAGCTATTTTTAGCGTCCTGGGCTCCGCAGATGGGGCCTCTCTCCAATGATCCCTTGTGGCGGGGCTGGGGAGGAGCCCGGGCCGGGCCCCACAGGGAAGCTGTCTGGGTGGGGGACAGGCTTCTCCTTCGGCCAGTGGGTAACACCAGGCTTCACTCTCAGTGCCCAGCTGGGATGAGCCCTGGAGGCTGCTCTGGCTGGGAAGTTTTCTAGCTATTTCTGGCCTATGTTCTGGGTAACAAGGAGTAAATTCTGAAAATGGAGGTCGCACATCCCACCATCAGCAAACCAGGCCTCTGGGTTAAGCCCTGATCCCTTTGAAAATGCAAATTCCTGGCCGGGCGCGGTGGCTCAAGCCTGTAATCCCAGCACTTTGGGAGGCCAAGACGGGCGGATCACGAGGTCAGGAGACGGAGACCATCTTGGCCTACACGGTGAAACCCCGTCTCTACTAAAAAACAAAAAACAAAAAACAAAAAACTAGCTGGGCGAGGTGGCGGGCGCCTGTAGTCCCAGCTACTGGGGAGGCTGAAGCAGGAGAATGGCGTAAACCCGGGAGGCGGAGGTTGCAGTGAGCTGAGATCCGGCCACTGCACTCCAGTCCGGGCGACAGAGCGAGACTCCGCCTCAAAAAAAAAAAAAAAAAAAAAAGAAAATACAAATTCCTGCTGGGTCACTACCACCCGTGTGTGCCTCGGGGGCTGCCTTGACTGGGGCAGAGCTGGCTACAAACTCTCAAATGGAAGAAAAGGCCGAGAACGCGGTACCGGCCCAGCAAAGTCAAACACCCCAGAGCTCACTGGCCCAGGGCCAGCCACATCCACTCGTTCCCGGGGTGACTCACAAGATCCTTCCCACCCAGGACCATGGCTCTCTCAACAGCCCTGAGAGTGACGCCAGGGCAGGGATTCAGCCGGACAGCCACAGGGGCAGGACATGTGGGAGGAATCCGTGGGGACCTACCTCAAAGTGGATGGCCCCGTTCCCGTCGGCATCAAAGGCGTTGAAGAGGAAGTGTGCATAGGTGGTGGCATCTGGGGAGGGCAAGGAAGAGGCTGGGGTGTGTCGGGGCTGCCTGTGACTCATCCCCACCCCAGGCAACCCCAGCTGGGGGTGCTGACTGTGTCCTGGTTTGGAGTCCCTGTTTTCCATGGGACAGGGGCAGCACCAAGCCTCCAGGATGCAAGGGGCAGCAGGAAGGTCCCCTCCCTCCACACTCGGGACACAGCAGGGCTGCCCTGCCTCGGACTCACCTCCCTGAGGGAAGAACTGCGCGTAAATGAGTTTGAAGGTGTCTTCGTCCACCAGGCCCGTGGGACACTCCTGCAGCAGGAAGGCACCCCCTCAGCCCTCAGCCACCCCCAGCTCCAAGCCCGACTCCGCATGGTGCCTGGCTGGCTTCTCTCCACCCCCTTGGAGGCTGCCTGCTGCCCATGGCACTGCTGAGACCTCCTGGCCTGGGTTGTGGAAAGCCTGGGCAGGGGTGGGGTGAGAGGGAGCGGGGTGAATAGGAAGGGGGTGACTGCTCCCCCATACCCTCTTCCTCTGTACCAGCAGCAGAGACACGGAGGGAGGAGCGTGGCAGCCTCAGTGACGCCCATTCCGGGGCCTGCCCCCGCCAGACAGCTTCCCACAACACAGAAGCCGCTTAAAGGCCCCTGGGATATTTACTGTGGCATGGAGAAGTTTCCAGGTCTCCCCGGGCCCGGGTCTCCAAGGCCTCTCCCTGGGGAATGGGGAACACTCACATTCTTAAAGCCTCTGTAGAGAGACTGCAACTCCTTCTTGGTGAACTTGGTCTGGGCCTGCAGCTGGTCCAGCCCCTCCGGCTGGTGGCGCACCGCAGACAGCTCCAGCTCACCGTCGCTGCTGTCTGGAGCGGGACACAGATGAGAGAGGGTGAGGCTTGTAGCCCTGCTCCTCCATCGTGCTCCGGTGTGGCCAGGGCATGGGCCAAACTAGTGGGTGGAAGAACTCTCCGTACATGACTGCCATGTACAGTCACACAGGCTGTGCACTGCACAAACAGAGGGGGTGTGACTGAGTGGCCCACGCAAGAGCCATGCCTCTGCTTTCCTGCCCCCAACAGGGCAGGCCTCCCCATCACAGCACCTGCAGTGTGCTCCCCTGTCAGCTGCACAGTGGGACAAGTTGGGAGCTGCTCTTGTCCTAAAAGGTGCTGAACGAGGGGATACAAGAGAGGGAAAGACATCAAGACAGGCATGAGGGACCCCTGAACTTCAAGATCCAATTCCTAGACTACTTCCTCCATGTGGCCCTCCCTGACTTCCCCCAGGAATGCAGAGGGTGCCTCCTTGGCCCTCAAAGCCTAAGGCGACGCTGTTCAGCTGCAGTTGGCAGAGGAGTGTTTTTCACATCTGAGTAGGAGGCTAGACCTCCAGGGCTGTGGGGGCAGGGATCAGACCTGTCCTTTAAAAACAATACACAAGGCCGGGTGCAGTGGCTCACGCCTGTAATCCCAGCACTTTGGGAGGCTGAGGCCAGCGGATCACGAGGTCAGGAGATCGAGACCATCCTGGCTAACACGGTGAAACCCCAAAATACAAAAAAATTAGCCAATTGCGGTGGCGGGCGCCTGTAGTCCCAGCTACTCGGGAGGCTGAGGCAGGAGAATGGCGTGAACCTGGGAGGCGGAGCTTGCAGTGAGCCGAGGTCGCACCACTGCACTCCAGCCTGGGTGACAGAGCGAGACTCCGTCTCAAAACACACACACACACACACACACACACACACACACACACACACACACAAACTTGTTAACTAACCATGGCTACATCTAGGGGGGAGGTGCGATTTCAGGTGATTTTTACTTTTTTATTTATGATTTTAAAAAACATTTTCCTAAATTCTTTTGGTGTGACATGCATCACTTTTACAATGCAAAATAAAGCTAGAGCTGAAACAGCACTGAGTGCCCACCCCTTGCTGAGCAGCACCCTCTCATAATTAGAGATCGCCACCTTCCCACGGACCCAGGATGCACGGGCCCTGCCGCCCCGTCGCCCTGTCTCCCCTGGGCCACACAGAATGGTGGTGATCCATAATTACCTGCATGGCTGGTGCTGGCTGCTGCCTCTGCCACTGCACAGTGAGCTCTTCAGGGGCAGCTGTCCTGCACTGCTCATCCTGTGCCCGTGGTGGCTGGCATGGTGCCGGGCACTGGTCCTGCACTGAGCTTGCTCCATACCCAGGCCTCTCCCGAGAGTATGGCGGGAAAGACAGCCTGCACTGCCCACTCTTACTAACCACAAGAGCATCCTGAAAGCTGCTCGGCAATCGGGCTGTTTCCTTGGTCAACACATGCTCCCAGTCTCCAAGACAACTATTTCATACCATCCTTCCCCTTAGTTTCCAGCATCTCCTCTTCCATCCTTACCCTCATGTTGCTTCCCACTTCACTGAGAAGACAGAAGCCACGGAGGAAAACTTCCCCAAGCCCTCACCCCACACCTACCCACCTGCCTGCACCTGGCGCAGACGTCTGCACCCCTGCCTGCTCCGTGGCTGAACTGTGCCTGCTCCCAGCAAAGGCAAACCTGCCTCTTGTGCAGTGGGTCCTGACCCCTCTCGCCTACTCAGGCAACTGGTGCCAGCAAGTCTCCCACTCTTTCCTCATCATCTTGTCCTCTCTTCTGGATCATTCCCATCACCATATAGACATCCGGTAGAATCTGGAATCCTTAGTCATATTAAGTAAAGGCAAACCCTGTAAACCAGCATCCCACGCCAGGCAAGCATCCCACATAGACCCTTCCCCTGCCCAGGGGCCTGCACAAGGATGCTCGCAGCAACAGCATTTTTGGTGGGAGAGTTGGAGGTAACTCGGGTTTACGGCACGCAGGATGAGTAGGTGAAATACGGAGGCTGCACGCTGGGAAGAACTGTGCCATGGAGCAGACAGACGTACACACGGCAGCATGGATGGATGGATGGATAGTGAGAATCCTTTGATTAAGAGGCAGACTTTTCAGACTAGAAAAGCACGATCCAACTAGATGCTGTTTACAAGAGGGATACTCCTAATACAAAGATAGATTAAAGCAGGGTGTGTGGCTCACGCCTGTAATCCCAGCACTTTGGGAGGCAGAGGCGGGCGGATCACCTGAGGTCAGGCGTTCCAGACCAGCCTGGCCAACATGGTGAAACCCCATCTCTACTGAAAATACAAAAATGAGCCGGGTGTGGTGGCAGGCACCTGTAATCCCAGCTACTCGGGAGGCTGAAGCAGGAGAATCACTTCAACCCAGAAGGCGAAGGTTGCAGTGAGCCGAGACTGCACCACTGCCTGGGTGATAGAGTGAGACTCCATCTCAAAAAACAAAACAAAACAAAATTAAAATAAAAGACTGGAAAAACATTAAGAAAGCTGGATGTTTTATAACGATACAAGGATTAATTCATCAAGAAGGCAGAATAATCTAAAATAGACATCACCTAGTAACAGCTTTAAAATAACCTGAAGCAAAAAATTCAGAACTAAAGAGAGAAATAAATAAGTCACAATCCTAATTGCAAGATTTTGGCATCCTTTTCCAGTAAATGGTATGACAAGTGACAATATGAAAGGTTTGAAAAACACCATCAACCAATTTGACCTAATTAATATTTATAGAACACTGTATAATTGTAGATGCACATTCTTTTCAAAAGCATATCCTGTGGTTACCAAGATATATCAGATGCTGGAACACAGACTCTCACTACAATGGTATTAAGTTAAAATTCAGAGCAAGATACTTAGAAAAATCTCAAGTATTTGGAAATAAACAATACATTTCTAATTAGCTCATAGGTCAGAGAATAAACTGCAAGGTGATCACACTTTGAGATATTTTGAATTGAATGATTAAAAAAACAGAGCAGGCCAGGCGCGGTGGCTCAAGCCTGTAATCCCAGCCCTTTGGGAGGCCGAGACAGGCGGATCACGAGGTCAGGAGATCGAGACCATCTTGGCTAACACGGTGAAACCCCATCTCTACTAAAAAAAATACAAAAAACGAGCCGGGCGAGGTGGCGGGTGCCTGTAGTCCCAGCTACTCGGGAGGCTGAGGCAGAAGAATGGCGTGAACCCGGGAGGTGGAGCTTGCAGTGAGCTGAGATCGCGCCACTGCACTCTAGCCTGGGCGACAGAGCGAGACTCCGTCTCAAAAAAAAAAAAAAAAAACAGAGCATATCAAAATTTGCTGGATGCAGGTAAAGCTGAGCTGAGAGGGAAATTTATTGCTTTCAATTCCTTTATTAGAAAAGAAAACAGGTGTAAAAGCAATGACATAAGCTTCAAGAGTCAGAATCTAAAAAATGCAGAGCAAATTAAATTCAAAGTAAATAGAAGAAAGAGCATAATAAAAATAACGTGGAAATCAATGACAGGCCGGGTGCAGTGGCTCATGCCTGTAATCCCAGCACTTTGGGAGGCCGAGGCAGGTGGATCACTTGAGGTCAGGAGTTCAAGACCAGCCTGGCCAACATGGCAAAACCCTGTCTCTAAAAAAAAAAAAAAAAAAAAAAAAAAAAAAAAAAATTAGCCGGGTGTGGTGGTGCACGCCTGTAATCCTAGCTACTCAGGAGGCTGGGGCATGAGAATCACTTGAGCCCAGGATGTTGGAGGTTGCCGTGAGCTGAGATCGCACCACTGCACTCCAGCCTGGGCAGGAGAGCAAAACTTGGTCTCAAAAAAAAAAAAAAAAAAAAAAATCAATGACAAATATAAGCATAGCCACAAACCTTATAATAAAGTCATTAAGAAACTCAAGTCATAGACTGGAAAAACATATCTCCAGTATATGTATCTGACAAAGGACTCATTTCCAGAATACATAATAAACTTCTACAAATTAACACAGTAAGACTAATAACTCAATTTTTTAAATAGGCAAAAGACAAGGGTACGTCACAAAAGAAGATATACAACCGGCCAATAAGCACAGGAAAAGCTACTTAGAAGGACGTGTGAGAATTCACGCAGTGATGTGAAACTGGAGTACTGGCGCAGCCAGAGTGGAGCTACCTCCCTAAGCAACTCAGGT
The DNA here is from genome assembly GCF_002776525.5 of Piliocolobus tephrosceles. Classification (NCBI taxonomy): domain Eukaryota; kingdom Metazoa; phylum Chordata; class Mammalia; order Primates; family Cercopithecidae; genus Piliocolobus; species Piliocolobus tephrosceles. The sequence continues at coordinate 107,819,093 of NC_045448.1, forward strand.
GTTGGCTGGAACCCAGAAAAGCTAGGCTTTAGGACTGTGAACCACATCCCCGAGTAAGCGCATGCTCTAGACCCAACGACAAAGTCAAAACAAACCTACTCTAACAAAGCCTAAAATAAAGTCTGTGAAGATCACGTGAGTTGGCCAATACTTTAACTACCTGCCAAACTAAAGTTTGTTAGCATTTATATTAAAACAGTACAATCCACTCCCTACATGATCCCTTTCACAATGTCCAACATACAACAAAAAATAAAAAGACATGAGAAGCAAGAAAATGTGACCATAATAAAGAGATAAAGGATAAGCAGAATTATTAGACTTTTATTGTTAGAATTATTAGAAAAGAACTTTGAAACATCTATTATCGACACATTGAAAGAAATAAAGAAAGCATAATAGACGAGAATTTTAGTAGAAAAATTAAAACAAACAAACAAAAAAACAAAATGGAACTTCTAAGCTTGAACCAAACAATACCTAAAATTAAAAATTCACTTGATGGACTGAGGCAGTGGTTCACGCCTGTAATCGCAGCACTTTCAGAGGCTGAGGAGGTGGATTGGTTGAGCCAGGAGTTCAAGACTAGCCTGGGCAACATAGCAAGAGCTTGTCTCTACAAAAAAATTACCTGGGCATGGTTGCGTGCACCTGTAGTCCCAGCTGCTTGGGAGGCTAAGGTGGGAGGATCACCTGAGCCTGTGAGATTGGCGCTGCAGTGAGCCATGGTCATACCACTGCACTTCAGCCTGAGCAGCAGGGCAAGACACCAACTCAAAAAAAAAAAATTGAAAAAATTGAAAAAATTGAAAAAAAAAAAAAAAAAGAGAGAGAAGACATAAACTACCAATATCAGGAAGGAAACAAAGGAAATAAGTACTAACTTTCCAGATATTAAAAGGATTAAAAAGGAGATATTATGAATACGTCTTTAGATACAAATTCAACAACATCTATAAAATGGACTAATTCCTGAAAAATTACAAACTACGCAAATTCATCCCAGGTGAAAAAGATAACCTCAATAGTCCCAAGCGACATTCTTCATGAACACAAGTGTGAAATTTCTCAACAAAATATTAGCAAATTGAATCCTTTGATGAATAAAAAGGATAATACACCACACCAAGAGGCGTTTTCCAGGAACATGAGGCTAATTTAATATTTGAAAAGAAATCAACGTAATCCACCATATTGATAGTCTAAAAAAGAAAAAAATACATAATCATATCAATTGATACGGAAAAAGCATTGGACAAAATTCAACACCTGTTCATTAAAAAGAATTGGGAATGAAAGAGAACTTCCCCACATTAATAAAAGTCATCTACACAGAATCTGTGGTTAACATCATTCTTTTTTTTTTTTTTTTTTGTTGAGAAGGAGTCTCGCTCTGTCGCCCAGGCTGGAGTGCAGTGGCCGGATCTCAGCTCACTGCAAGCTCCACCTCCCGGGTTCACGCCATTCTCCTGCCTCAGCCTCCCGAGTAGCTGGGACTACAGGCGCCGCCACCTCGCCCAGCTAGTTTTTTTGTATTTTTTAGTAGAGACGAGGTTTCACTGTGTTAGCCAGGATGGTCTCGATCTCCTGACCTCGTGATCCGCCCATCTCGGCCTCTTCTTAATGGTAAAAAACAGAATGCTTTCCTCACAAGAAAAAAGGTCAATATACAAAAATCAATCACATTTCTATAGATCAGTCATGAACAATTAGAAATCAAAATTTAGGCAAAGGTGTCTCCTGAATTTCAGTGGCAGTAAGATCCAAGATCCTTGCTCCGGTCTCTTTTATCTGTTTTGGAGCTAACCAGGGAGAGGGAAGGATGGTGGGGGCTTTTGGTGCTACCTGGAAGCTGAAGGACAGTCAGAACTCTGATGACTACATGAAGGGTTATCAAAGGTGTAGGCTTTGCCACTGGCCAGGTGGAAATGTGACCAAACCAACAGTGATTGTCAGTAGGAGGGAGACAAAGTGGTGACCAGGACTCAAAGCAAATTCAATCACACGGAGAAACCACTGCTGCTGACAGATACCGTACACTGTTAGAGTGCATCTGCTGTTACTCTGGATGGAGACAAACATGTCCACAGACAGAAATGGGATGGCAAAGACACAAATTTTGTAAGAGAAATGAAGGATGGCAAAATAGTTATGACTCCCACTTAATTTTTTTTTTTTTTTATTTCCATAGGTTTTTAGGGAACAGGTGGTGTTTGGTTACATGAGTAAGTTCTTTAGTGGTGATGTGTGAGATTTTGGTGCACCCATCACCCCGGCAGTATACGCTGAACCCAATTTATAGTCTTTTATCCCTCACCGCCCCCCACCCTTTTCCCAGAGTCCCCAAAGTCCACTGTGTCATTCTTATGCCGTTAGATCCTCACTTTTGGTGACATAGTTGCTGTTTGCCACTATGAGAAGGCATAGAAAACTACCTGGCCGGGAACTGGAGAAGATCTTCAGTTTTTCTGTTGACTCACGTCTCAGGGTTATGCTGCTACTACAGCACAGCTGATCACTAATTAGGTTATCCTTAGCATGGAGGTAGAAAACGGTGACTTAAAAACTTGTTACTCCAAGCAACTAGCCTAGTTTGTCCTGCAACTTTATCATGTTTTATAATTTGCATTAAAATGTTAAGTCACAGGCCGGGTGCGGTGGCTCACGCCTGTAATCCCAGCACTGTGGGAGGCCGAGGCAGGTGGATCACCTGAGGTCAGGAGTTCGAGACCAGCCTGGCCAACATGACGAAACCCTGTCTCTACTAAAAATACAAAAAGTAGCCGGGCATGGTGGCAGGCGCCTGTAATCCCAGTTACTTAGGAGACTGAGAGGCAGGAGAATCGCTTGAACATGGGAAGCAGAGGTTGCAGTGAGCCGAGATCATGCCATGGCACTCCAGCCTGGGCAACAAGAGCGAGACTCCATCTCAAAAAAAAAAAAAAAAATTAAGTCACTGTTTTATATAAAGAAGTGAATGGATTTTGTAATTTCCTTTGGAATGCAAATCAAATTAGAATAAAAATCTTACACACAAATAAAAAAACCAAAACTTAACAATACCATTTACAATTGCTCATCTCACAGATGAAATACTTAGGTATATATCTTGCAAAACATGTATATAATCCATATATGCCAAAAACTACAAAATGCTGATGAAAGAAATCACGGAGGATTCAAATGAGGGAAGAAACATAACTATGTTCATGGATTGAAAGGCCCAGTGCAGGCCGGGCACGGTGGCTCAAGCCTGTAATCCCAGCACTTTGGGAGGCCGACACGGGCGGATCACGAGGTCAGGAGATCGAGACCATCCTGGCTAACACGGTGAAACCCCGTCTCTACTAAAAAAAAAAAATACAAAAAACTAGCCGGGCGAGGTGGCAAGGGCCTGTAGTCCCAGCTACACGGGAGGCTGAGGCAGGAGAATGGTGTGAACCCAGGAGGCGGAGCTTGCAGTGAGCTGAGATCCGGCCACTGCACTCCAGCCTGGGCGACAGAGCGAGACTCCGTCTCAAAAAAAAAAAAAAAAAAAAAAAAAGGCCCAGTGCTACAAAGATGCCAATTATCTCCAAAGTGATCTACAGATTTCACACAATTCCTACCAAAATCCCAGCAAGAGCTTTTTGTATATACAGATAACATACTCTAAAATTTATCTAGAAAGACAGAGGAACTAGAATAGCTAAAATAATTTTGTTAAAGAAGAATAAAGATATTGCTATTCTATTCTATTCTATTCATTTATTTTTTTTTTTTTTGAGACAGAGTCTCGCTCTGTCGCCCAGG
>NC_045448.1:107832884-107866718 GCF_002776525.5 Piliocolobus tephrosceles
GGGACTACAGGCGCCCGCCACCTCGCCCGGCTAGTTTTTTGTATTTTTTAGTAGAGACGGGGTTTCACCGTGTTAGCCAGGATGGTCTCGATCTCCTGACCTTGTGATCCGCCCGTCTCGGCCTCCCAAAGTGCTGGGATTACAGGCTTGAGCCACCGTGCCCGGCCGGTATTCTCTTATAGCAGCAGAAAACAGGCTAACACACCGTTGACAGCCAGGGGGGCTGCAATCAAGTTTGAATTCCTCTATCCAACAAGCATTTTGCCACAGGAGTAAAAGCATGAGGGCTTTTTGATGTCTAAAAGTTGTACAGCAACCCGACAGATTACAAGCAGAGCTTTCTTCCCAGTGTGTAAAAGTCTCAGTCCAGGTCCTGTCCTATACCCCATGTAGTCCTCTCTGTGCAAAAGCTCAGCAAAGTGGCTCCAAATCTTTAACTTACTAACCTGAAATGCACCAGGTACTGGGCAAGGAGCACTTTTTGGCCACCCACGGGTGAAGCCTGTGAAACCTCTGAGCCGCACCAGTACCTCTGCAAAGCCCCTCATAGGCCTCCTGCAGTTTGCCACATAGGAGAGAAGCAGAAGCAATAGAAGATTCTCTAAAAACCTCTCGAGCCTATGCCTCCTGCCAGCTGTCACCCATCCTGTTCACTTTGTGGCAAAACTCCGAAGAGGTGCCGTGCTTCCCGGCTCCCACCCCTCCTGAACATACTCCATTCAGATGCTCCCCCCACCAGTACTCCCCAAAGCTGCTGGTCAAGGTCCCCTTGGTGCACTGCAGCACATTCATGCCCCTGTGTGACACTGTGCCGGGCCTATACCTGACACACACAGAAGCCAGGAGTGGGCACAGCTGGCTCAGACAACAGCCAGTCAGTTCTGGCTCCAGCCACAGCAAGGCGAGGCCAGCAAGGCAAAGTGCCAGGCTGGATTGTGACTGGATCTGATATTTCCAAAAGTACGCATGTGGTCACCAAGGGGAATACTCATGGCCTTCCTGACACAGATACTGCATTTCAATACTATTAATTTAATTTACTGATGGGACACCCGGAATTCCTGCAGTCCTGGGTCTACTCAGAGCCTCGGTGTGGCCCTACACTCATGACTTCACATCATACCCTCCTTAGTGACTGTGCGCTGGGCAGGAAGACTGCCTCATCCCCATAAGGCCTGAGGGGACCAGGGAAGAAAGCAGCCCCACCCACTGCCCCAGGGGCCCGGCCTCTAGAGGACCAGAGCTCAGCTCCTGAGAGGTGCAGTTGGCCCTGGCACTGCCCACTGGTGCCTCTGGCTGATCGTCCACGAGGGATTGGGGAAGAGGGCTCAGGGCAGGGTGTCCCACACACCATGAAATGGGGCTCTATAGCCCTATCCCGGGCCAGGGATCTCAGCCTTCACTTAGTCTCTGCTGCTCAGGTCACTCCTAAACCACAGAAGGTCCAGGAACTGTCGTGGGGTGAGGGGAGGCCTCTGGGGCAAGACTCCCTTTTGAATCTGAGCTGAGCCATCCCTTTTACCCATCAAGGGGCACTGGACTTGTAAGACTTCATCGGCGAGTCTGTGGTGAGACTGCTGTGATGCTACCACCTGTGTCTAGGTACGTGACAGTGGAGCCGCTGACCTGGGGAGGAAGGGGCCTTGCCCAGGTTCCCAGCCTAGAGCAACGTCAAGCATCCGGCTCTAGCCCACACTGTCTCCTGCAGAGGCCACCCACGCTGGCAAGCCCGGCCCAGCAGTCCCCGGGCCAGCAGCTTCTGGGCTCCTGACTCTACAGGGCACAGGATGAAGGCCACCCAACACGACCAAGTGCAGGCCACGTGCATCTTCCTTTCCCACTAACTCCTAGGACACAGGTAGTGATGTGTAGCTGTGGGGGAATGTGGCCCGGGTCATTTCAGGCAAGAAGTGAGGCGAATGTATACTCTGAAAGTGCCTCCTCCTAGGCGTCATGCTACCTGATTTCAAACTATACTACAAGGCTACAGTAACCAAAACAGCATGGTACTGGTACCAAAACAGAGATATAGACCAATGGAACAGAACAGAGCCCTCCAAAATAACACCACACATCTACAACCATCTGATCTTTGACAAACCTGACAAAAACAAGATATGGAGAAAGGATTCCCTATTTCATAAATGGTGCTGGGAAAACTGGCTAGCCATATGTAGAAAGCTGAAACTGGATCCCTTCCTTACACCTTATACAAAAATTAATTCAAGATGGATTAAAGACTTAAATGTTAGACCTAAAACCATAAAAACTCTAGAAGAAAACTTAGGTAATACTATTCAGGACATAGGCATGGGCAAGGACTTCATGACTAAAACACCAAAAGCAATGGCAACAAAAGCCAAAATAGACAAATGGGATCTAATTAAACTAAAGAGCTTCTGCACAGCAAAAGAAACTACCATCAAAGTGAACAGGCAACCTACAGAATGGGAGAAAAATTTTGCAATCACCCATCTGACAAAGGGCTAATATCCAGAATCTACAAAGAACTTAAACAAATTTACAAGAAAAAAGACAAACAACCCTGTCAAAAAGTGGGCAAAGGATATGAACAGACACTTCTCAAAAGAAGACATTTATGCAGCCAACAGACACATGAAAAATGCTCATCATCACTGGCCATCAGAGAAATGCAAATCAAAACCACAATGAGATACCATCTCACGCAGTTAGAATGGCAATCATTAAAAAGTCAGGAAACAATAGGTGTTGGAGAGGATGTGGAGAAATAGGAACACTTTTACACTGTTGGTGGGATTGTAAACTAGTTCTACCATTATGGAAAACAGTATGGCAATTCCTCAAGGATCTAGAACTAGATGTACCATATGACCCAGCCATCCCACTACTGGGTATATACCCAAAGGATTATAAATTATGCTACTACAAAGACACATGCACACGTATGTTTATTGCGGCACTATTCACAATAGCAAAGACTTGGAACCAACCCAAATATCCATCAATGACAGACTGGATTAAGAAAATGTGCCACAAATACACCATGGAATACTATGCAGCCATAAAAAAGGATGAGTTCATGTCCTTTGCAGGGACATGGATGAAGCTGGAACCCATCATTCTCAGCAAACTATCACAGAAAACCACCACATGTTCTCACTCATAGGTGGGAACTGAACAATGAAATAACTTGGACACAGGGTGGGGAACATCACACACTGGGACCTGTCAGGGGCTGGGGGGCTGGGGGAGGGATAGCATGAGGACAAATACCTAATGTAAATGACGAGTTGATGCGTGCAGCAAACCAACACGACACATGTATACCCTATGTAACAAACCTGCACGTTGTGCACATGTACCCTAGAACTTAAAGTATAATGATAATAATAAAAAAAAGAAAGCGCCTCCTCCGTGCCCGATGCTGCCTTACAAGACCTGTGCACGCTCACACACGCAGTCTGCACAACGGCTCAGGGCAGGGGGTCCTCTCACTGTGGGCTTGGACCAGGGCAGCTGCCTCCACGCTGGGCTCCTGACACCTGTCCTGTAAGAGGCCAGGACACACACGACCATCTCCAGTGGTCCCCGAGGCCCTGCAGTTGTAGATGCATTCAGGGCAGGTGTGCTGGTGTTCAGAAAGGTCCTGGCTCTGCCTCTCCCTCGCCCTCAGCTTCCTCGTTGATGAAACGAGCCTGCTGATGAGGACAAGACTGGGATATGCACAAAGTGCCCCCAAAGAGACAGCACTCTCTAGAGGCTGGTTCCTATCACTGTCATCAGCATCCCAGATCTGGAAAGCCTGCCCAAGGAGCTGCAGGAGACCTGAGGGACTAGCAGTTTACAGGGCAGCAGGCCCAGCCAGGGAACAGGGCATGCAGCACACCCAGAGCATCACCACTGGCCCCAGCAAAAGTGGGACAGGGTGTTGGGGGGAAGGAGAGCAAGACAACGAGCAGCAAGGATCACAATGGCCCCTTGGGCCTGCTCCAAGCCAAGAGATGGCTGCGGACCCAGCAGGCCCCAAGGTCACCTTTGTAAGACCAGGCCCCTGGTGGTCCCCTTGGCCCTGCAGTTAGAGACGCTTTCAGGGCAGGTGCGCAGAGGGCAGGTGCAGAGTGTTTGGGGTCACCTCCGAGGAGGGAGGAGCAAGGGCAGTGGGCCAGACCCTGAACATCCTGGTTCTAGGCATTCTCCTCTTCCCCATCACACCTCACACCTCTGCTGTCTCTGCCGCTCAGGTCACTCCTAAACCATAGGGTCCCACAACCCAGTCTCCCTGCCTCTGCCCCAGCCAGAGGGACCCTCCCTGCAGAGGGCACCGTCCCAGAGCTTCTCTACAGGTAGGGCCAAGACTCCGTGTTACCTGTGCTGCCTGGCATAAAATGTGTGTTCAATAAGCGTGCTATGGTGGCATATAACTTACATTGATTGAACACTCGCTACCTGCCAGGCAGTGTTGGGCATACTGTTAGGCCCTAAGTGTAGAGAGACACGCCCCTGCTGCTCTGAGAGAGCCCACGGCAGGGCGGGACAGGAACACAGAAAATCTGAGGGCAGTGGATCTAACACAACCTGAGGGGGCAGGGAGAGGGCAGGGAGAGGACAGGGAGAGGGCAGGGTCAGGGAGAGTTCCCAGGGGAGACGGTGCCTCTGCTCCCCACCCCTCACTTACAGGTGAGGAAACCACTCAGACAGAAGTGACTTGTCCACGTGAAGTGGCACTCCCAGCCCTCGGCCAGCGCTCCTTCTAGGACTGAGCCCTCCACTTCGGTGCTTCTGACACAGGGTCAGATACCTCGCTGTGCTGGGGCCATCCTGCATGCTGCAGGGTGGTGAGCAGCACCCCTGGCCTGTACTCCCCGATGCCAGTAGCACCTCCCCAGATGTGACAACCAAAAATGTCTCTCGACATTGCCAAATGTCCCTGCCGGGTAAAACTGCCCTTGGTTGAGAGCTGCATGGAAATCTGAGCTGAGCTAAGAGAAGCAGCGGCCAAAGCCGAGCTTCATGCCACAGATGTGGTCACAAAGCTCTGGGTCGGGGCTGCATCCGCCTCGCCCGCCCGCACCCACTTCTGCTTGCCCTCCCCGTCTGAAGTTCTGAGACCCGAGTTCCTCTTTCAACTTTTCCAAAGTGTTTTTGGCTCAGCACCCCCTCTGGCTAAAGTGGATACTGGGAGGTCTTATTATCCTTATTCTACAGAAGAGGAAGGTGAGGCTCAAGGAGGTTAAACATAGAGACGTCACCCTGTAAGCAGGTGGCCAAGCCGGGCTGGAACGGAGGGAAGCTCAGTGTGCTAGACCAGGCAGGGCCTGCAGGCCGGGATGCCCGGCTCCAGCCCAATGCCAGCTGCTCTCACTCTGGCCTCTCAATCCGATCTGATCCCAGAAGGCCTTTCGTGGGGGAGGTGAACTGGACGACACGGCCACATCCAGTGAGGGGCCTGGTGTCGGCTGCTCTCCCTCTGGGATCAGTTCTGTGTGGAGTGGTGGGGGAGGCCCCCACCCAGCTTCTCCTCATGGAAAGCATCTCCTTCTCTTCCCAGGGCCTTGCCTCCTGCACAGTCTTGGCAACTCACTCACTCTGTGCACAGGGCTCAGTCCTCCCACTAGGAGACACCCCTGCCCCAGTCAGAATGCAACCCCACCCAGCTGAGAGGCCCTTACAGCTCCCACCCCAGCACACACTCTCAGTGTTTGCTCACTAACCCACATGGCTAATGGTGGGACTAGAGCCATTGGGACAGAGTGCCAGGTTTAGGGGGCAGATGCCTGGGAACCCCCAAATCACTGAAGCAACAACCTGACAGGCTGCACACCCTCTTCAGCCACGGACAGGAGGCCTCCTGCAGGGCGACCAGACTCTTATCAACTCCACACGGGAAAGTATCTGCCTTCCTGTCTCCCTCCTGGGCATGTCTGGTAAGCAGTTGTGATGACCAGGGGAGGTCTGGCATTGCCAGTGGGTCAGGGCCCTGGCAGGCCCCCTGGCCAGCCTTTAACTGGCAACAGGATGTCCCTGAACTGGAAGGCAGGGGAGGGAGAGCTGGGGGGAAAGGCAGGGGAGGGGGGGCTGGGGGGGAGGGCGGGTGGGGGGGGCATGGAGATTCCAGGAGGGGCTGCTAAGTCCGGTGCTGGGTCTCGTCCTCAGGTAACCTGGAGCCTGGATGTTTGGAGTCCACAACCAGCTCGGCAGCAGCCTCCGACCCCAGGACCACTCCCTCCCTCCCCTGGTTACCGCTCCTCCCCTGGCCTCCAGGACACAGCTCTCCAGTGTTCTGGACCCTGCTCTTTCTCCCTGGCCTGTTAACAAATGCTGGAGGGCCCCAGGTTGGGCCCTTGAATCTGGTCCCCTTTCTATCCTACCCACTTCTTGTTTGTTTGTTTTTTTTGTTTGTTTGTTTTGAGACAGAGTCTTGCTCTGTTGCCCAGGCTGGAGTACAGTAGCATGATCTCGGTTCACTGCAATCCGGGTTCAAGTGATTCTTTTGCCTCAGCCTCCCAAGTTGCTGAAATTACAGGCACCTTGCCACCATGCCCGGCTAATTTCTGTATTTTTAGTAGAGACGGGGTTTCACCATGTTGGTCAGGCTGGTCTTGACCTCCTGACCTCAAGTGATCTGCCCTTCTCGGCTTTCCAAAGTGCTGGGATTAGAGGCCTGAGCCACTCCACCTGGCCTGTCCTGCCCACTTCTCTGGTGACTCCCGCAGTCTCACAATGCTGTATCTCCACATTTGCCAGTGGCCTGTAAAATTCTTTCTCAGCCAGACTACTCTGATAAATTCCTGATACGTACACCCCAACACCTCCTTCATGGCTCCACTTGGACCTTTTTTTTTTGTAGAGACAGGGTCTTGCTATGTTGACGAGGTTGGTCTGGAACTCCTGGCCTCCCGTGACCCTCCCACCTCAGCCTCCCAAAGCGCTAGGATTACAGGCATGAGCCAGGGAGGTCCCTGCAGGGAGGTCCCTGCAGGTCGCTGAGCCACACAGCTCTACGATAGTAAATTTGTTTTGGTTTCAGGAATGAAACCAAATCATCTGGGACCTTTAAAAAATACCCGCCAGGCCCACCCTGGGGCACTGACCCCTAAATCACTGGGTAGAACCCAGGCACTGCGATTTTTAGGAGTTTCTTGGGGGATTCTCTGCCCTGGGTTCCCCATCAGTCCCTTTCTCTGGGTGACTTCATGGGGGAGCCACTGCAGCCACTTCTGAATCTGTGGGAATCTGTCACAGCAGTGAAAGAAAATTAATACATCCCAAACTTATCAGGTCCAAATAGAGCTGCTGACCTTCCCACAAACCTGCACCCTGCCCCAGGCTTCCCCATCTCAACAGATGGCCGCTGTACCTTCTAGGTGCTCAGGCCAATCTTCCAGACTCCTCCCTTCCTCTCATGCCCCACTGCAAACCAACAGCTCTCCCTGAGAAATATATCTGGAACCGGCGACTTCCCCCAACCCCAATGCTGTCTCCCTCCTGAATGGCTGCAAATGCCTCTCATAGGATCTGCTTCCCCTGGCGCCTCGCACCCCAAGTCTGCTCTCAACACAGCAGTCAGCGGGACCCTGCGGAAAGGCAAAGCCACTTTACTCCTCTGCTCGGAACCTTCCGATAACTCTGGGTTTCAGTAAAAGCAAATGTCCTTGCGGAGGTCCACCCCTGGCCAGGGCAGTAGTCTTCAGGCTTCAGTATGTCCCCAGCACCTGGAGCTGGGGAAGAGAGAAGTTGCTGGGCCCAAACCCAGACTTTCTGAGCCTGCTGGTTTGGGGTAGGGGCCTGAAGATGCGCTTCTTTTCTTTTTTTTTTTTTTTTGGGGATGGAGTCTCGCTCTGTTGTCCAGGCTGGAGTGCAGTGGCGCGATCTCGGCTCACTGCAAGCTCCACCTCCCGAGTTCACGCCATTCTCCTGCCTCAGCCTCTGGAGTAGCTGGGACTACAGGAGCCCGCCACCATGCCTGGCTAATTTTTTGTATTTTTAGTAGAGATGGGGTTTCACCATGTTAGCCAGGATGGTCTCGATCTCTTGACCTTGTGATCTGCCCGCCTTGGCCTCCCAAAGTGCTGGGATTACAGGCGTTAAGCCTCTCCGCCCGGCCCTGAAGATGCATTTCTACCAAGCTCCTGGGCTGCTGCTGCTGCTGCTGACCCACAGCACACGTTGAGAGTCCCTGTCCTCGAAGGCCTTACGCCTCAACTCCCAACTCTGGCTTCAGAGTTCGCTCACCACTGATGACACTGAACACTGCTCAGGAGAAGTGGCTGCAGTGACTCCCCCATGAAGTCACCCAGAGAAAGGGACTGATGGGGGACCTAGGGCAGAAACTCCTAAAAATCCCAGTGCCTGGGTTCCACCCAAAGATTTAGGGTTCGATGCCCCAGGGTGGGCACGGCGGGTAGTTTTAAAAGTTCCCAGATGATGACAATGATGATGTGCAGCTCGGTGAAGAGACCACTGGCCCCCCACCTCCACTGCCACCGCTCCTCACTCACTTGGCTCTACCCACTTACCCTGATGACACTGAGCACACCCCACCTCAAGCCTCTGTACTCTCTGCAGCAGCCCCCACCCCTGCTGCTCTGGGCCCCCTGCTCTGTGCCCATCCAGGCAGTAGCTCTCACAGGACCTGGCCTCAGGCTCGCCAGCGGGGGCTGAGACAGAGGGGACAGAAGAAGGCTCCAGCTCTCCCTCTTGGTCAGCAGCTTCCCTCATGAATTTAACAAATCCTCCCCAAGCTGCCGCCTGGTGCCAGGCACTGTTCTAGGCACAGGGTGCTAATGTGAGCAGGACAAAGTCCCTGCCCTCATGCGACCCGCAGCTGGGGGAGAAAGACCATGAACTAATGATAAAGAAACTGAGATGCCGGGCGCGGTGGCTCACGCCTGTAATCCCAGCACTTTGGGAGGCCGAGGCAGGTGGATCACGAGGTCAGGAGATCGAGACCATCCTGGCTAACACAGTGAAACCCCCATCTCCACTAAAATTACAAAAAAAAATTAGCCGGGCATGATGGTGGGTGCCTGTAGTCCCAGCTACTCGGGAGGCTGAGGCAGGAGAATGGCGTGAACCCGGGAGGTGGAGCTTGCAGTGAGCCGAGATCGGGCCACTGCAATTCAGTCTGGGCGACAGAATGAGACTCCGTCTCGAGAAAAAAAAAAAAAAAAGAAAGAAAGAAACTGAGATACCCAGTATCTTAAGGGAGTGACAAGGCTGTGGGGAAAAATCAAGGCACATAAGGGAGTCTCGGCTCCTACAAGGAATGTGCTAGGAGCCCGGAACCACAGACAAGGAGGACCTTTATGTCACCAGCACAGCAGGGATGCTGCCCGCCGGGGCCCACCAACACCCTCCACCAGCAAGGCTCCACGGAGAGCCACAGGGGCGAGCCTTCGAGCACTTGGGGAACACAGATCCCCTTGAGAACTGTATTTCAGTACTCCAGGTAGAAGCACCAAACACGCAATCTTGCCCATAATTTCAGAAGCTTCATGGACCTTCTGGGCTGGGACCCCACTGTGTTAAATATGGAGTGTCAGGCACCATAGCCCTTCAGATGCAGACCCCACCCCCACCCTGCCCCACAGGGTCCAGGTCCCAAAGCCAAGACGAGATCCCCTTGATGGCCCTCAGGGCCATCCCAGCAGCTTCAGGCTCTCGCACCCTTGCCGAGGTGAGGCTCGTGGATGGCAGGCAGCTTCATCTCTGATATCCCGTCGGTTACCAGGGAAGGAGAAATCCTAATTAAGCAGACAGGATGAGGACTGCCCTTCTACCACCCAGGGTCTGTCACACTGAGGCTAGCCTGGCCTCTGGCCAGGCCCATGCCCTGCTGCCCACTGACTTGCCCTGGTGGTCAGGTCAGCCATGCCACCACCCCGGGCTCAGCCCCCTTGTCCATGGATCAAGGGGTGAGCTTCCTGTTCCATTACTGCTCAGGAAGAGTGACTGCGGTGACTCTTCCATGAGGTCATCCAGGGAAAGGGACTGATGGGGGACCCAGGGCAGAGAGGAAGGCTTTTTGACTGCTGCATGTATTTCTAGAAGGCTGCGTCCCCAGAACCCGGATCCATTAGTTCCTAGCAATCCCCAGGGCACCATAACTCTGGTCTATTACAGATGAGAACCACGGAGGCTCAGAGAGGACAAGAGACCCCTCTGACTACACACGCGCAGGCTTGGAGTGCAGCCGGACCAACAGTCCCCTTCCGGCCCCCAGCGGCACTGAGGATAGCTCACATCCAGGCTACTGGGACAGCCTGGGCTCCTCACAGCTCATCTGACAGTTCCTTAGACACTGCCTGGCCAATGGGAGCTTCCAGGCCCTCGGCTGGCTGACACCATTCCCCACCAACAGAACATCTGGAACTCACAACCTCCTCCCTCTGACGGGGGTGGGGGCGTCTGAGTGAGAGAATGGCTCACTCAGTGCATTACTGTATCACTGACATACTCATCGCTAGTATCCCTGATAAGGATGGCTCACAAAGCCTGCACATTTACTATCCGTGCAAACCCCACTGACTGGTTCGAGCCCACCACAGCCCCAGGAAGCAGGAATTCTTATCGGCCCCACTTTACAGATGGTGAAATGAGGCTCGGACTGTTTCAGGGATATTTACAGCCAGTTTATGAAGACGACAGGATCCCAGGATAGGCCTAGCTGACTCTGAGGCTCTGAGCTCCCCCAACTGGATCAAGACCCCAGAACTCCAGGGGTATGAGTGGGCACATGCACCAGAAAACAGAGATTCATGGGAGGCTGAATGAGGTTTTTGGCAGGTGGAATAAAGCATCTGTTGTCTTGTGCATACTGTCCACCTTGCAAAGAAATCCCTCCTCAGAAATCACAAAGGCAAACTTCACACTGCCCCAGACTGTGGGTGAGCCTGCTGTTAGGAAGGTCTGAGGTACTAAGTGAAGTGAGGCTGGCTGTTGCTCCTGGCCACTGGAGGCCCCGAGGATCAGGGAAGAGCAATGGAGAGGTCACAGCTTCCCTGGGCACCAGCCACCCTCCACGCCCACCCCAGGCTCCAGATGGGGAAAGAAAATGGGACAAGAGGACAAGGGATGGCACTCCCTGCAGGACGCACGGTCCTCTGAGGCACAGCAGCACAGGACGCTCACCCCTCCACGCTCTGCCCCAATCCCAGCACCTGTATTTCCCACGAAGTTCACTGTCACAGATTCCCCTGCCAGGGCCAGCATTGGCCGAGTGAAGGCCCAGCCTGGGCCACTTTCTTCCCCATCTCCAATCCAAAGCTCCTGGTGGCACCCCTCTGAGCCACCTGGAGCAAGCCCCTTCTCTCTGGGCCTCATACACTCACCAAGAGACAAGGTGTGGCAGAGTCCAGTGGCTTGTCAGTGGCATGTGGCCGTGGACTTTGGGAAAAGGGCTAGCCCTGGACACTGAAGGCAGAATGGAGGGAAGCCTTGCTTCCTGCCCCTTCTCGCCCTCAGCAGCCCTTTACAGGGGCTCGGGGCACATCCCCATGCCCGAAGGGTTGCTGGGCAGCTCCCAGGCAGGGGCAGGCTCGCTCTCTCTCATCCTCAGGCCTCTGGGTCTCAGTACTGAGAGTTGGAGCCCGGCAAGGTCAGCAGAGTGCTGGGGCAGGCAGGATGCCCATGTCCTCGGAGAGGGCAGCAGGGATGAGAACAGGATGAGCTAGCCCCTTCCCCACGGTCCAGAGGTGCGGGGCCTCTTTGAACAGGGGGCAACCTCCATCCCTGGCTTCAGGGTCCCCTTCAGAACAAGGTGTGCCATGGAAGGGCCCCAGGGGGCCCGTCAGTGTCTGATCCAAGTGTGGGTCTGTCTCCTCAGTTAATATTTTATTGGGACAGAAATGTGGCGCCTGCGGGTTTGGTTACTGATCCCATGGGCTTGAACCTTGCTTGGGGAGGGGTAACTGGATACCACCAGGTGGGGGGCGAAAGGGGAGGCCCCATCACACGGCAGAGGCCACAAATCTCTCCCCATCGCCAGGTGCCCTGGGCTGAGGGTCCTTCCTGTCATCTGCACCCTGCGCCACCTCCCACTACAGGGCGGCCCAAGCCGGTGTGCTCACCAGGGGGGCTCGGACTGCAGGCCTAGGACGGCAGGGGCTGTCCGCTAACGGTGTCACCAGGGGCCTCGCTCACACCCAGCCCAAGCGCTGCGGCTTCATCCCCTCTGGGGCTCCCTGGAGCCCGGGCCCTCTACGTCTCCTTCCTTATTCCCAGGCCCAACCCTCCGGAGCCGGGAGGGGGCGGCGGCCCAGGCCGCTCCTCACCAGACCAGTGCACCCCGGCGTGCGGGTGCCGGTCCCTCCCTCCAGACCACGGGTCTCCCGCGGAGGCGGCGGAGGGGCGGGTGGCCACGCGTTACCTTCCATGGATATGGGCTCCAGAATGCCGAACTGCTTGAGGACGGCGATGAACAGCAGCACCACCACGGCCATGGCGCACAGCTCCATGCCCTGGATGCCCATGGCGAGCCGGGCTGCCTGGGGCCCTGGGGCCCGGGCGCACCCCTCGCCCGCACACTGCCTCGGAGGCGCCGGGGCCCGTGCAGCCCGCACGGCCTCTCGGGGGCGGCGACGGCTCACATGCCCCCGGCAGGGGGGGCTGCGGGGTTGGCTGGGCCGGGGCCCCGCGGAGGGCGGCGGCGGCGAGCGGGGCAGACCGGAGGCTGGACGCGGCGGCCGAGCCCGAGCGCAACTTTCCGAGTCAGCCTGCAAACTTCGAGGCGCGGCGGCGGCGGCGCGAAACGCAGCGCGGACGGCCAGCGTGGGCCAGCGGCGCCTCCATGCCCCGCGCGGGCGCCGCGCCTCTGTCGCCCCCTCTCCAGCCCCGCGGGCGCGGGGGCGCGGGGGCGAGGCGGCGGCGGGGGTCCCGGGCGCTCCCGGCCGCCCCAGCCTCCATCGCCGCTCCCCGCGCTCTCATTGGCCTAGGCGCGGCGGCCACTCCGGGAGGCGTCCCTGCGGCCCCCCCGCGCCGGCCCGGGAAGGGCGGAGGGAGCCGGCCCCGCCCCGCCCGGCACGGGCCAGCCCGGGACGGAGTCTGGCGCGTCGCCACCGCTGCTCCGCCAGCCCCCGGAGGCCGCGCGGTCGGCGGTTTCTCCCACGCGCAGGATGGGGGCCGAGGGGCTGGGGAGGGGCTGGGAAGGGGCCGGGAGCCCGGGAGGAGGGGGCGGCGGCTGCGCTCTCCCGGGGAGGCGCTGAGGCCGGCCCGCCCCGCCCCACTGGCCCGCGCGGAGTCGGCGGCGGGGGATCCGGGAAGCCCTCACTGCATTTCCCGCAACCCGGGTCCTCCGCCGGAGAGTAAACTGGGCCGGGGCTGACCCCTTTGAAAATGCAGAAGTTGGTCTCCAAAGTTCTCCCGTTCCGGAAACCCGCGTGCGCTCGGGCCTTTAGGGGGAGTGGGGGCTCTGGCCCTGGCGGCTGCGGAACGGAGCTCGGGCGCTGACTTTGCTGCGTGACCTTGGTCGAGTCACGGACTCGCAGCCGCCGCCGCCTCCTGCTCCGCAGAGAGGGGAAGACGCCCGCCTCCGGGCGGGCGGCGGGGAAGAGCTGAGCGGATGCGGAGTGCCACGCGCGGGCAGGGCAAGGGCATACTTATTCGTTTGTGGGTGGCTTTCTTCCTGCCGGAGGCTGTTAGAGGAGGGGAAGCCGCGAAAAGAAAGGAGAAAACGGGAGGACGAGGCGTGGCCGGGCGGAGCCCGGGGTCCTCGGAGCCGCGAGTCCGGAGACCTGAGCCGGGAGCCTGGCCCTCTGCTGCCCCCGAGCGGGCGCGGCGCACCGCGGGCATCCCCGCCGGACGGACTCCGCCGCGCAGCGCGGCCACGGCCTGCACCTCGTCCTTCCCGCTGTGTTAGCCAAGGGAGAAATCCAGCTGGGCCCCACGCCTGTGAGCGCGAGTCCTGTTTGGACTCATGGCCTGAGCAGTTGCAGCTTCCTTCTAGGGAGCCTCTGCCACTCGCTGGGCCATTCATTCAGCTGATGCTTGGCCCCAGGCACAGAGCTCGCTGCCTGGGTGGGGTGGGAGCCGCGGCGTGTGGCTGCGAGGGCCCCCTGGAGCGCGCCTATGTGGGCCAAGCCTTTGGGCTTACGTGTGATTCTTAAAGGACTCCCCCGTGGGCATTCCCCTTCCTCCGTTTTACAGGGGAGGAAACCTAGGCTAGAGGGCTAATTATGGGAGGGGCACAGGGACAGCCAGGCCTGCTGGAGTCGGGAGCGGGGACTTTCCCGTGACACCAGCCTGTTTCTGGTGGGAACTGAGTGGGAGAGGGCTGCGCAGTGCAGCCTCACTGTATTGCATGCCTAGTCAAATGTCTGAGCCGTTGGCAATAGTTTTAAGGAACTGTAAATGCATAGCTTTTAATTCCAGTTGATTGGGATGTGGTGATGCTCCACGGACCAAAGGCAAAAGTTCTAAGCAGAGAGGCTAACAATCCCCAGAGAAAACAGCTCTGTTGGAGCAGAGCTGTTAAAGAGCCTCCTGCAATGTAATTTACATACGTAAGTGCTGAGCAAGATCCAGCCTGTGCCCAGGTAGTGCCGGCTCAGCCTCCATCAGTGACCTGTGAAAGCCTAGTGGTACATAACCCCTCTAAGCCTCAGTTTCCTCATCCATAAAATGGGAACAATAATCCAGCCTCTCCAGGGGCTTGAAAGGATGCAATGAGATGCAGGCTGGCACGTGGCAGGGGCTCCAATGCTTGAGATCGAGAATTGAGCATGCAAAGGAGTTCATCTTGGG
Source organism: Piliocolobus tephrosceles (assembly GCF_002776525.5). Classification (NCBI taxonomy): domain Eukaryota; kingdom Metazoa; phylum Chordata; class Mammalia; order Primates; family Cercopithecidae; genus Piliocolobus; species Piliocolobus tephrosceles. Next base: position 107,847,606 of record NC_045448.1, read on the forward strand.
GGTCCTGAGGCTGGCATCCACCCTTCTTCTCTGCCTCTGTTTCCCTGGGTGCTCCTGAGCATCTTCCCAGTTCCCAGTGAGAGAGAGCTTCGATGACTGCCCATAAACCCTGAGCTATAAACAAGACATCGATCCTCTGGCTGTGCCGTGTAAAATATTAACAACGCCTAAGTGGATACCAGGTCCGAGAGCAGAGTGTCCACGCGGCATTAGCTGCCTGGGCTACGGGCCTAATGGATGGGGAGCTGACTCCCAGGCTCACTCACCAGCTTAGGGCCTGTCAGCTCTGGGGCCACCGTGGGCCCACTGAGGCTGGGCTGAGGGTCTTATCACACTCCCCTTCCCTGGGACTTGGAGAAGGAAGCCAGCAGGTGAGCCCTGAGGCCCTATGTACCCCCCACCCACCCATGAAGTGCCTTCCCAGGTGACTGTCTGCCCTGGCATGCATTTCTTCCATCCCCAGCACACCCCAAGTGCCTCCGTGTGGCAGTACGCTGCGTGTGGGTGGCACTCATTGCTTTGGGGGAAGCACAGGCTGGAGGTGAGGCACATGTGAAAAAACCTCTGCAGAGCGGGGAGTTAGGGAAGGACTGCTACAGAGGCGGGGACAAGTTGAGGGGTAATGTGGAGGGAGCATTTCACTGGTCTTTGGGCTGATTGGAGAAGGCTGGGGCCCTGAGCCCTCTCCTGAAGTCCTCAGGATGACTAGGAGACAGGGATGCCTTGCGTCTTGCTCTAGTTTAGGAAGTTTTCAGAGGAAATTGCTTTGGGGTGGGGGTGGGGTCACTCCAAACCTGGACCTGCACCCCACAGCTGAGGTCACAACCATTGCTGGAATAGTGAAGCTGCCACTCCAGTTCTGTCTCCAAGAAGCCAACCCAGATTCTAGCAGCCCTGCCTTGACTGGCTTTGCCTATGAACTAGCGCACACCTGCCTGGGCCACACTCTTCCTCCCTGCGTTTTGGCTCTGTGCCCTGGCATCTTCCATGTTGTTACCACAGCTGCACTGGCGGTTCCCAAGGCCTGGGACTCTGTCAGTTTGACTGACATTCCCTGGATGTCCCATGCTAAGTGTTCCTGACCACCTAGCTGCCCGGGGATTTCAGGAAATCTCCGGACTCATAAGGGTGGTCTGGGCTGGATGCACGCTATTTGAGGAACTCATTCCGTGAAAACAGCTCAGCACACTGGTCCAGTCCCAACCCTCCTGGAGCAGGGCTGGGGAAGGCCTCCCTTATTGTAGTTTAGTCCTAGTGCTTTCTACTGGGCAAAGCAGCCATTATTCAATTTATTTATTCTTCCCATATTTCATAGAAACCAGACAAGAATGCCCAGGAGTGGAATTTCACACCCCCAAGGGTCCTCAATCTCAGCACCTCCAAAGCTGACCTCTTCATCCTTCCCACCCTGCCACTCCCCAAGTCTCCCCATCTCAGTTGTTCAGCCAGAACCCCGGCTCTTACCTTGGAATATCTGCCTGTCCCCACCCCTGTCCACCCTGTCAGCACACTCTCACCTGTGCCTCCTTGTCCATCTCTGCCCCTTTGCCACCAGCCCAGCCACAGCATCGTTCTCCCTCCTGGACTCCCGACATGGGTCCCCGGTGCCTCTCCCCACCTCCACTGAGGTTCTCCTCCTACCTCTTCTCGGTTCAGCAACCAGCATGATCATCTCAAGACAAAACTCAGACCCTGCCCCTTCCCAATGGGAAACCCCCAGGGGCCCCGATTCAGCACTGGCCGTGTTTGCCTGTGTGGCTGGTGATCACACCGCAACTTCCTTTCCCAGCCTCAGTGTGGTGACTTTGGAGGTTTTCTCAATCAGTGTCAATTTCTCTTTTCCACTCCATACCATCCCTCTGCTGCCACAGTGATTGGCTCAGGGGTGGCCACCAGATGGGAGCCAGAACAGTGAGAGCCCTTCATGAGACCGGCCTGGGGAAAAGCAGGAGATTATAGTAGCTAAGTGGCCAGCCTGCCACGATGTGGGAATAGCGGGCCTGAGAACAGAGTCACCTCAGGAGAAAACACAGCAAAAAATGAGGAGAAAGAGACCAAGTCTAGTTGGCAATGCTCTGTGCGCCGTGACACATCTAAGCCTGTATCTTTCAGACATAAGAACCAATCAATCCGCCAGTTGTGGCTTAGGCCAGTGTGAGTTGGATGGCTGTCCCCTGCAGCCAACAGGGTCCTAACTAACGTGTTCTCCACTACTCACGCAACAAAGACCACAGTCCTAGGAAGGCCCCAATCCAAGCAGCTAAAGCACTTACTATGTACCGGGTGTTTCAACATGACTCATCTCTTCATTCCTTACAGTTCTGGTAAGGTAGGAACTGGAAAGGAGGAAGAAGTTAAAGCACAGAGTGGTTACTGCTTTGCTTAAGGGTACATAGCTGATAAACCAGGGTCAGGATTTGAACCCAAGCAATCCAGCTCCAAAGCCTGTGACTTCAATTCAACCTTGCCCCCATGGCAAGGCCCTTCCTCTCTCTTGCTTGTGTGGCTCTGGTCACACTCGCAGCTACCCGAATGAGCCCAGCACTCTCTCATCTCAGCGTCTTCGCATATGCTTTTCCCTGAACTGTGAACACTTTTCCTCCTCCCTGGCTTTGCCCAGTTTATGCCTCATCATCCTTGGGGTCTGTGCTCCAATGTCACTTCCGCAGACTCACCTTCCTAGATTTCCTGCCTGTCATCAGTCTCCACGCCACCTCCGTCCTTTTCCCTCTTTGCAGCTACTGCAGTGGGAATGTAGATATTTGCTTTGCTTACGTGTTTATTTGTTTCTGCTCTCCCACTAGACTGTAAGCTTGCCGAAGGGATGGCTATTGCCTGTCTTGTATAAATATTTATTATAATTAACAGGGCTCCCATGACACCTTTTTCCAGTTGTTTCAGCAGAGGATGCCCTGGTGTCACTAGCAAAAGCACAGGCCTGGGAGTCCAGGAGAATCAGGGCTGAGTTCCTGGTCCCAACCCTAGCCTGTTCACGGACGTGGCCACAGCACATTGCCTCTTTGAGCCTTCCTTTCCTCCTTGTGAAATGGAGTCACTTGGTGATGTTTACCTGCCTGTTGCACACTGGACTATGGATATGAAAGCGTCTCAAGATGCACAAGAGGGACCTTGTTTCTGGAGAGAGCCTGTTTCCTCAGAGCCAGAACAAGCTACGAAATGACACCAAGGGAGCCCAGCTCTCTTGACCTTAGAGTATTGCCCAAGCCCTCTGTATTAGTCCATTCTCACATGGCTATAAAGAAATCCCTGAGACAGGGTAATTCATAAAGAAAAGAGGTGTATTCGTCTCATGGTTCCACAGGCGGACCAGGAAGCGTGGTGCTGGTATCCTCAATCATGGTGGAAGGTGAAGGGGGAGCAGGCATGTCTCACATGCAGGAGCAGGAGCAAGAGAGAGAGTGAGGGGGAAGGCGCTACACACTTGTAGACACCCAGGTCTCGCAAGAACTCACTCAGCTCCAAGTGAATGGCACTAGCTCATCAATGAGAAACAATGCCATGATCCAGTCACCTCCCGCAGGGCCGCACCTCCAACATTTGGGGTTACAATTCGACTTGAGATTTGGGTGGAGACACAGACCCAAACCATATCACCCTTGAATCAGACCCCCAGGGGCCGCACAGATCCCTTCCACACAGCCTCTGCCCTGGCCCAACTTCACATGAAATCTGGGAGGCTTAAGGCTACAAGTAACAGAAAACCCCATTCCTTGGCTTAAATCGTAAGGAAATGTCCTATGTCACACATGGGAAGTCCAGTGGGAGGGTGGCTTACAAGGGCAGCCAGCTTAGATGCAGTGGTACCAGCAAGAACCTTGCATCTAACTGCTCTACCAGCTCTAGAGCATCTACCTTAACCATAGCCTGTTCCCATCATGGTCACAAGACAGATGCCTAATTCCAGATATCACATTCTGACATGATACTGTCCAAGGGGAGAAGAAACCACCTCTTCCAGCATCTCTTACTGTGAGAAAGACTTTCCCGTTAAACTTCGCATAAAAAATCCCCTCGTGTCATTGGCTACGGTTGTGTCACGTGCCAGGCCGAAAGCAACTGCTGACAACGGAAAAGAGGCCACCACTGTGGCAGTGACTGCCAGCTTGCCACCAAAACCTATTCTCCTCTCTTCTGCAGTAACAAAGTCTTAGCTACACGTGTGACCATCTGGCAGGGACTGCATTTCCCAGGCCTCCTTGTAATTACTGTGGATGTGTGTTATTGCCAGAGGAGGCTATGAGTGCGGCTTTGGGGATGGAGGTTTTGTTGTTGTTGTTGTTTTTGTTTTTGAGATGGAGTTTCACTCTTTTTACCCAAGCTGGAGCACAATGGCACCGTCTCAGTTCACCGCAATCTCCGCCTCCTGGTTCAAGTGATTCTCCTGCCTCACCTCCTGAGTAGCTGGGAGTATAGGCATGCACCATCACACCTGGCTAATTTTGTATTTTTGGTAGAGACGGGGTTTTGCCATGTTGGCCGGGCTGGTCTCAAACTCCTGACCTCAGGTCATCCACCTGCCTCGGCATCCCGAAGTGCTGGGATTACAGGCGTGAGCCACCGTGCCCGGCCTGGGACGGAGGTCTTAAGACAGTAAGTGACTCTCCTACTTGTTCTCGCTTCTCTTTTCCCACTGGCCAGAACTCACACCTGTTGGTGACCAGCCTCAGCCATGCAGATCTTAGGGGCTGGGGGAGAACACAGCCACATGGTGAAAAGGGCCTGGGTGCCTGAATGGCTGCATGGAACAGACCCTCCCACCAATCTAGAACTCTCATCGAGGGAGAAAGGGAGAAAGAAATACACTTTTTTTATGCCTTAAGGAAAGAGATGAGATCAAGTAAGAGCTATCAATTTGGAAATAGAGGTGGAAAGAGAGATGGAGATACCAGGTATTGAAGGCTTATTCACAGTGTTGGAAAAGCCAGTTGCTTTTGGACCAAACAGAAGAGATAAGACTGATGCCACTGGGTTTTGGAGGTCTCATTATTACAGCACCTGGTCTGACGTAATTCTTATTATTATTTTCAATCTTTTTTTTTTGACAGGGTCTTACTCTGCCACCCACGCTGGTGTGCACTGGTGGAATCTCAGCTCACTGTGACCTCTACCTCCTGGATTCAAGTGATTCTCCCACTTCAGCCTCCCAAGTAGCTGGGATTACAGGCGTACACCACCATGCCCGGCTAATCTCTGTGTGTGTGTGTGTGTGTGTGTGTGTGTGTTTGGTAGAGACAGGCTTTCACCATGTTTGGCCAGGCTGGTCTCCATCTCCTGATCTCAAGTGATCTGCCTGCCTCGGCCTCCCAGAGTGCTGAGATTACAGGTGTGAGCCACCGCACCTGTCCTGACCTAATTACCGCAAGCATGATGATCAGATCAGTCAGGCCTGGCTCCCCTTGTGGCTGAAGGAGGAGGGAGGACACCTGAAACTGCGGCCAAAAGCAGAGCTTTTAGAAGAGGAAGCAGGAGAGGGATAGATGGGGGCAGACAATCGGCAGTGTCTGCACGAACACCCAGCTCCTTACGGTATTTGGTCACAGGGCCCAGAGCCTCATCCTCTACCCGCTGACTCAAGATAGCAAGTAAAGAGCATCACCTCCCTCCAAGGCAGGGCTTCACGACGGCTTCAGGCTGCGTCCCGTCAGCCTGTACTGATGGGCCTCTCTTGGGTGAGGCTTAGCCAAGTCAGTGCTGCAAGCACTTATGAAGCCTTTTCTCTGGGGGTGGCCTTCGAGGGGTCATTAGGAAAGTTTCTCAAACTCAAGAATACCTGCTGCCATTTGCTGAACAGGTACCCGTCAGGTGCTTTGCACGAATGTCCTGATTTCATCCTCACATCAACCTCGCGGATGAAGGAAGTGACGCCATTTACCCCTGTGGCAGAGACCTCTGGTTGCCGATTTCGTGTCACCTCTCCTCTTCTTCCCCTCGAGTAGACTCCTTATCTTGTTGGAATTGCTTCTCTGCCTTTTGGCTGAGATCAAGTCTAATTTCATTGGGGGCAACGGTGTTCTTTGCCACAGAATTACATTTCCCGGGGTCTTTGTGGCTAGCTGACCATGTGATATAGTTTGGGCCAATGGGACATAAATAGAAACCGCTGGGCAGGGCTTTTAGAAAACCATCTTTATGGAAATGGGAAGGACTCAGCTAGCATCCTCTTGTTGCCGTTTCTCCCTCCTCATTTCTGGGATGGGCTTATGATGACTGTCCCTGGAACCATGAAAGAAGGACACAGGTTCCTGGGCTCTGATGGCTGGAGCTGCCAAGCTAAACCTCTGGATTTCTCATTGCTTGAGAAAGCTAAACTCGTCTCATTTAAGTCGCCATAATTAGGTGTTCTGTTTCACGAAGCTAACGTCAACCTCAAATGGATTCCAAGGTGGAGAAACTGAGCCTAAGAGATGTGCCCAAGTGTCCACAGCTGGTCAGAGGCAGAGCTGGGGTTTGAACTTAGCCTGAAGGCAGTGCCCCAGTGACATGCTGCCCCACGGCCCCTACCTCCCCACCCACCTCCTGCCCTGGCCTTGCCGATGCCTCGGGACCTCTGCCTTGCCTGGTGTCTGCCTACTCCTCTTGGGCCATCAGTCTTGGGCCTGTGTCTCCTTCCACAGGCCTAATCCCTGACTGAGAAGCATTCACTGTTTGTTCTCCTGCTTCCCCCACCACCTCGTTTCCCACACGGTAGCCCCATGGTTGGGCCTGGACTTTCTTGGCCCCAGTCCTCATCAGCACCCCCAGCCTAGCTGCCTACCTTTCTACTCTGGCCCTGCTTCTCAGAGAAGCCTAGAAGCAGAAAAGCCCATCATGAGGACAGCGGAGAGCTTGGGTGAAAGATGAGGGTGGCCTGGACTGAGGTAGTGGCAGAAGGACTGGAGAGGTGGGGACGTCATCAAGGGGAAGTAATAAAGCCAACAGACCTTGGGCAAGTAACTTAACCTCAACATCACTCGATTTCTGCAACTCTAAAATGGGAATGATGGTAGTGCATACATCTCAGAGTGAGTGGGAAGGTGGCATCAATTAGATGTATAAAGCACTTCAGAATAAACCTTGTTCCGTTTGAGGTACTCAATAAGGGCTGTAGCCTCAACTGTCATGACAGAGAAAAGATTCATTTTATGTCCCAATGACATGCTCAGAGATCAAGCAGGAACATAGATGAGTTTGAATAAATCTGTATTTTTAACAATGCAGACATCATTCCCTTCCTCGCACCTCGAATCCAGGAAAGGAAGGTTGCAACCAGGATACAGTAGGTGGCATCAGACTAATCTGACCACTGAAAACAGCTCTAGGATCTGGACGGAGTAAGTAAAGCAACTCCGTGAGGGCACTGGACAGCAACTAACAGAGGGCGGTGATCCTCGAGAATAGAGAATCACACTGAATGGACCCCACAGTTCACTTCATCTTTATCCTTGAGTATATTTTCCAAAATGCTGGGCGTACAAGATCTCCTAGCACTGATGGTCACACTGAATAAAGGAAATAGAGCTCAGAGTTCAAGGCTGCTAAGGCAGCTGTGATTTGAGGTGATGGGGGCCTGGAAAGGAGGGAACCACAAAGAAGAAGTAGCCCCCAAAATCTGCATGAAAAGATCCTTCGGGGCCTTGGCTAATTGCTAGGCTCTGCATTAGCAGGAGAGACTCTGGAGTGCTTGCGGAGAACAGAGGCCGCGCTGTCGAGAGCAGAGCAAAGCTCCCAGGGGGTCAGACAGTACAGGAAATATGGAGTTTCAGGCCCAGCCGAAACACTGGTGAACACCCTGGGCTTTCTGTTGAGACCTCAGAAAAGCCATTTGTTAGGATTAAGATCATGCCTTAAGAGAAGAGCTATACTCTAGGAACAAGGAAAAAAGCTGAAACAGACCCGTCCTAACAAGGGCTAAAAGCAGACTTTGAGAGGAATGGTGTGATTGGTCAGGTGTTTTAAGTGCCTGCCAAAACAGAGCTCAATGCTCTTTGTAGGGAGGTAAGTAAATCCAGGGCCTGTATAACATATCACTCACAATTTCCGGCATGCAATAGAAAATTGTTAGACATGAGAAGAGGGAGAAAGTGGCTGATGATGAAGTCAATAGAAATAAAATCCAGAGATGACTCAGATGTTTAAGTTAGCCGATAAGGACATAATTCAAAATAACTATGATAAATATGTTTTTAAAAATAGAAAAAAGAAATGGACAAAATAAATGAAAAGATACAGTTTCAATTTTAACAGAGAATTTTGATCTTGTACCATTGAAGGCTTGATCAGAGACGTGGAACCACTATGAGTGATATGGAATCTGGGCTTTGTTATAAGAATGAGATCCTGTATAGTTGTGGGAGCTGGGGAAGAGGTCTTATTGCGGGCTGTTGCCTCTGCATATGCCTGAAGTTGCTGTAGGTCAGCAGGACCAGAAAATGGGAGGAGAGACTGGACATGATGTAAGAGAAAGTGAAAACAAACTGGAACTCAAAGGACAAACTAGAATCCACATCTGTCTCTCACTACCCCCAAACCTGACAACACGGGTGACCTGCAAAAGAAGTTCACACTGTCTGTCACAGAGCTATGGTGTTTAACAAAAAATTACAAGACACGACAAGAGACAAGGAAGTGCAAATACAAGACATGATGGTGAAGGAGGAAGAGAGGAACAAAAAGGCATGTGACAAATAGAAAACAAGTAGCAAAATGGCAGCAGAAATCCAATCATATCAATAATTACCTTAAATGTGAATGGACTAAAAGTGAATGGAAGAAAAAAACAGGAAAGAATTTAAGGAGGATGTGTGGGTCAAAGTAGAAAAGTCTAACAAATGTGTAACTAGTCTCCCAGAAGAAAAGGAGAGAGAGAAAAGCATGGAATTATAATTAGAAGAAATATTTAGAACTTGAATAAATTATGATAATAGTTACAAAAATAATTTAAAGAAATAACAATAGAATTTGAAGAAATTTTCCAAAACTGATGAAAGACATCAAATTACAGGCTTAATAAGCTCAATGAACCTCAGGCAGGATAAACACAAAAAACCCCAGGTAGGTACATGTGCTATGGTGTGGAGACTCTGACATGTGCATAGTCAAACTGCTGAAAATTAGAGGTAAAGATAAAACTTTAAAAGCATCCGGAAGAAAAACAGACACATTATATTCAGAGAAATAACGATACAGAAATGATGGTACACTTCACAACAAAAACCACAGAAGTCAGAATACAATGGAATAGCATTTTTCAAAGTGCTCAAAGAACGGTAACTGGCCATCCTAGAATTCTATACCCAGAAAAATGTCTTTTAAAAAATGAAGGGTAAATTAAGGTATTCTGAGTTAAGTAAAAATTATGAGAATATATCATTAGTGGATACATTCCACAAGGAGTACTGAACAGGTGACGTAGCAATGAACTGAACATGCTAACATAACAAAAGCATAATTTTTATGCTTCTTGTAAGATCACAATTAAAAACATTGCTCATTATAAAAAGATCTATGTGGTAAATTCCTGCCTGAGTTAAATCGTTTAAAAACTATTGTTAGAGATGAATTTGTATGTTTCCCTTTTACTAAGAACTGAAAACTGTAGCGTTTCCCGTGTGGGAACCGCATTCTGGGAACAGATCTTTTCCCGTCACAGGAGCTGTGATCTCTTAGCATCTTAGGCCAGAACCAGGATCAGTGATCTGAAAGGAAAGGAATTTCATGTTCCTTAATTAAGTAGTTCTGGTTCCCGTGGTTCTCATGGTCAGGTAAGGCTTGGAAGGCAGGAGAAGACCAAGCTACTTGGCCAAGTGGGGACTTGACACATTCCCAGGTGTTACTGTGATGGCCAGCCCCTCACTGCTAACTCCGGGAATGTTCTCCTTTTGAGCGCTCGGTAACCTGTTTGACTCCCTCTTGGCTAGGGGAACGAATCTCTCTTCTTGCCCCCATCCCTATACAAGGCGTATCCAAATCCCCATCTGTTCTGCCAGAGATCTGCAAGTATCTGGTAACATTGAACGGGCCACGGAAGGGGGAAGTTTGAGGCTTGTCCTGTGAGCCCCTCACCCTGCTTCCTGGTCTGCAGTGATGAAAGGTTCCCATTTCCTCTCTCATGCGGAGGACTTCTCATCCCGTCTTGTGTCGTGTCATGCCCCTACCCAGATGCAGTCCAGGGGAGCTGACCGGTCCCAGCATGGCAGGACTGGGTAAGGCCAGCTGTAGCTCTTCTCTTCATACTCATGGAGTTTGTACAAGGCCCACCATGTTGGTGTGTGGATGTCTCTGGGTAAATTTCTGGGTTTTGGCTGAACGTGGCTTGCCCACCTCTCTCTGCTGCCAAGAGGAGAGGGTAGTGATGAGTAGGGAGACCCAAGACCGCGCGAGCTCAGCGGCCTGGCTTCACACCTCCTCGAGCCTCAGTTTCCCTCATTCCCACATTGAGGACACATTCCTTAACCCCTGCCCACCCCGCGTATCATCATGAGTACTAGATGCACACTCACGGACAGGTCAATTTCACTGGTTGAAAGTAAGAGACAGTTGAACCCTCGTGTTGCCATTCATGCGAGTCCCTATTTAAAGAACAAGTGATTATGCTACCTTTGCACGGTCAGGGTACCGCGGCCGTTAAACATGTGTCACTGTGTGAGTGTGCCCGTGCGAGTGTGCTGTAAACGAGGGTCTGCGGGACATGCTTAGTTAGCTTAGTTAGTGTGTTAGTGTGTTAGTGTGTGTGTTAGCTTAGTTAGTTAGCTTAGTTAGTGTGGCACTGTTCTAACCGGCCCCTCAGTCTAGGCTGGCACCCTCTGCACAGAGTGTACGCAGGAAGCACCACCGGCCGACTCAGAGCCTGCGTTCCCCTGGCACTCGCCCCAGTCGCACGGGTCATCAATCCTCATGTTTGATGATGCTGACGCAAAGTGCTCTCAAGTCACATCCTCGCTGGTGATCTGTGAAGATCTCTGAACATAAGCATTTCTTTGTTTGAACTTGAGCCGAGGGCCCAAGGGTGTCTTGGGGAATTTCCATCTGGGACGCTTGATGCCAGGATCTCAGCTTCTGCGCTGGCTTCTGACAGCTCAGAGAAGTATGTGTCTTGCAGATGGCCTGTGTCAGCTGAATGCAGATGAATGACTTGGGAATCGAAACCTTGGGGTCTGAGTCAGAAAGCAGCAGGGGAGCAACCAGGGTGCTGGGCAGGAGTGAGACGCCCCCTATCCAAGTCCCACCTTTGCCTCAAGGAAGTTGGGAGGACTCAGCCACCCATCATGCCCTCTGGACTCAGTGAAAGAATTGGGTAACAATAACGGACAGCAACAGTGTCATTCATTGCTGCTTACCACGTGCCAGGCACTGTCCTGGGCACTCACTGACATGGTATCATTGAATCCTCACCATGCTCCTGCGAGCTATCACAACTGCAACTAACAGAGGCTACAGGACTTGCCCATACGGTTTCTAGAAGCATCAGGACTCTACCCTGAGCACGTGCTCTGTGGAGTCCCTGGAAACACCCAAGCATTCCCTTCTTCGAGGCTAGGTTGGCTGAGGGCAGGCCCTGGTGAGGCCACCATAGGGGAGGAGTCAGGGCCCAGAGGAGTCTGTTTCCCGCAGCAGTAGTGGGAGAATGGCTTTTGATTCTTTTCTCAATCCAGAGGGATGTAAGATTGCAGAGTTAGAAGAGGCCTAAGTTCAAGCATTTACTCATTTGACAAATACTTCCCAAGTCGACTCTGTGCCTGCCAGATGTGGCATTACATGCTGCACCTGCAGCCCTGGCCTCAAGGAGCTTACACTCTAGAGGTGTAGGCAAACAGTCAAACAGTTATAAGGACATGGCCAAGCCTGTGACCGGGGATTTATCCTCAGAGCAAGGGAGCATTCGTTTGGTTTTTGTTTTCTCTACAACAACCACTCTAGCTGCGCGTGACTGCATGCAGGGTAGGGGAGCTACAGTGATTTTACCCCAACTCCCATTTCACAGGTGAGACAGGTGAGGCCTAACCAGAGGCTGTCACAGAACTCACGCAAGACAGGGCATTTCACATTCACATAACCTTACATTTTATTAAGCATCTTCACATTTGTCTTCTCCCTTTTTCCCCTAAGTCTGGAAGACCCCCAAGGATATAATTGTGATTCCCATTTAACAGATGAGAAAACTGAGGCCCAGAGGGACAAAAGGTCTTCCCAAACGTCGTAGAGACGAAAAGAGCCAGGGAAGGCCTGAGAACCCAGGTCTGAGACTCCAAAGCCAGGGCTCTTCACCACTCCCACATTGTCTTGAAACTATAAAGGGTGTGTAGTAAAGGCTCTGAGAAGGTCTGTAGGGAAAGAATTTGTGTAGCCTCATCTGACTAGTACTCCCCAAATGTGTTTGCCACAAAATACCTTTTCCACATGACACATATTAATATCCCATGCCCCGCACTTGAAGATGAAATGAAATAATGCTTACATTTGTTATCTTTAATATTAAGGAGCACCCCCTCCTCTCCGTCCCCTCACCTATTTTCTGGGACTCCTTTTAGATGAAAGAGGAGCATGCCGAACTCTCCTCCCTGACTCTTAAGTTCTTTTTGATATTTTCAAAATAAGAGATGGTGTTCCGCCGTGTTGGCCAGGATGGTCTCGAACTCCTGACCTCAGGTCATCCACCCGCCTCGGTCTCCCAAAATGCTGGTATTACAGGCGTGAGCCACCACACTGGCCAGCCTGATATAAACCTTAAAACAGTTGACTCAGAATAGAATCAGATTATCAGTATGTTCTCCCGTTGGTACGCATCTGCCCCCGAGCACCAGGGCCATTCGTGTGTCACATGCGCATTCTCGCCTGGCTCTGTGCCATCTGGTCCAGGGCTTAGGAGGACTGGCCTTTTGCCTGTGCTCCTGGGCCCCTGGATTCCTCGACCTGTGCCTCCTCTCTCTGTCTGAATGCTGAGATGCTGTATTAAGCCTAACTTGAAAGAACTTGCTCAGTCAAAGGGACTTGTTAGCCCTTAAACCAAACCACGGGAAGAGAACGGGGCAGGGATGACCAGAAAAGTCCACTCGGACTGCATTCTCCACCTCTCACATGCAAACGCTGCACGTCAGCGTCCCTCCTCAAGTGGCTTCTTCCATGTGGCTTCATGGTTGGCTACAAGAGGTTGCCCAGGCCTGCATGTCACAGCCTCTGCATCCCAGTCACGGGGCCACCCACTGTCAAAAGATCTGGGAAGGGATCTCCTTGGCCCAGCCTGTGTCAGGCACCTGCCCTGGCCAGTGGGCATTCCTGTTGTGACTGACCAGCTGGATCGGGTAAGAAGCTGGGAGCCCTTGTGGCTACCGATGGCAGAACAGGATGCGGGGCACCCTTTGGAATGCGGATAGGTGTCTTTCTGAACAGAAGAAACAATAGCAGCCTTCCAGAAATGTCCAAGCCAAGCTCTAGGGATGGGCACAGGCAGAGGGGGGCAAGGAGGCATGTAGACATCAGCGTGCACGCCGGGCTCAGTCCTGGGCCACTTCTGCTCCGTCTTTTGGCTTCAAATCCGTCTATGTGCTGATGACCCCCAAATGTATCCCTCCAGTTCCAACCCTTGCAGATCCCACCTGCCTCCTTGAAGCTTCTGCTAGGATCTCTTTCTATGTCTCAGACTTGAAATGCTACCACCGAGCCCCCTCCTCCCCTCACGCCAGGCCAGCTTCTGTTTTTCCCACCACAGTGAATAACAGCTTGGCTCTTCCAGCAGCTCAGGTCAAAAGCCTTGGCCTGACTCCTCCCGTTCTCACACAGCTGACACCCGGGACATCTGCAAATCCTTTGGGTCCCATCTTCAAAGTGCCTCCAAACGCACCGCTGCTTCTTCCCTCCTCCACTGCCACCCTGGACAGCCACAAAGCCCTGCCGCCCCTTCGCCTACCCCTCGGGCTCAGCCTCCACCCCTCAGCAGCAGGAGGGGCCTCTCCCTCCAGCTCGCCTCACACCTGAGCTCTGGCCCTCTGCCTGCCTGGAAATCTTCCCTTTCCCTCTCCCTCACCCCTTGGATCTGTGTTTGAATGCCATGTGCCCTGCAGGCCCCGCCCTGGGCGTTCCTCCCCTCTTCCCCGTCCTAGGTAATTTCTGCAGCCCTGTCCCCTCCAATAGATCGTTGATTCATCACTCATTTCAGAGCCTATAAGCTCTAGGGCGTTTTGTTCCGTCTGGTTCCCCACCGTGTCCCCAGAGCCTGGGACATTGCCTGCCAGACGAGGAGCCCCACGGCTTCCCAATGGGGTGTTCTCAGACCGGAGAGCAGAGGAGGGATCAGTGCCAGCCTGGTGACCTGGGATTGGGAGCTACAGCCCTGGCGTCCTGGCCGAAAGGGCCCTCTGTATCGGTGGCCACTGGCTCTGGGTCAGCTGCAGTCCTAGTGACTGTGTGTCTGTCCTCTCAGGCCCTGGGTGGTGTTTGGCTGTGGGAGTTTTACACTGGGCAGCTGCCCTGGGGGGCACGGACGGGTGAGTCTACCCTAACACCGATGTGTGACCCTGTCTGGGCCTCGAGGGACAGCGAAGTGAAGCTGGTAGTGGAGCTCTTGGTAGCCCCTGGTCACCCTGCCCCGAGGGCAGGGCTGGGACACAACGCAGTCCCCTAGACTCCACCCCATGTGGGATGGCCCTCAGAGGCTGCTGGGGAGCAGCCACAGCCAGGAGACCTGGTGCCCAGTTGATGCTATAAATATTGATTTGGCTTCACCTCCACCCCCAGCCCTTGGCAGGGGAGGTCTGGGCTGAGGCCTGTCCAGGGACCCATTCAGGATCAGCCTCCCCTGTCACCTCGAGATGCCCCAGATCCCTGCCCCTCCCTGCCCAGTAGCACTTCAGGGCGCCCTGGGGAGCCACGGCCAGACCTTCCTGCTTCCGCCTCTTCTCGCCCCAGTCCTGCAAGTCAATTACTCCCAGCTCACTTCTGCTGCGGCAGCCGGCGGTGGCTGCGGCCGGAGGTGAGGGACGTCCTGAGCCCCTCCTAAGAAGCGGTCAGAGGCAGGGCAGGGAGGCCAGGATCTGCGGCAGAAAAGGCGAGAGGGGTCCCCAGCAGGGGGGACGAGAGGGGGACCAGAGCGGGGGCGAAGGCCCTGAGTTGGCATTTTCAGGTTTGCATCTGGAGACAATTAGGAGCTGAATTATTAAAGACACGCAGGGAAGAGCTGTTTTTAAGAAAGCATGAGTAAGCAGGGGCATCGCACAGCAGCGCCCAGGATCGAAGGCGATCAATGGCTGTAATGGCTGTAAATATTTACTCGGCTTAACTGGGAACGTGCGCGCCAGCCACGAACCTGACGTAAGGGTCCGTGCCCAGCAGACCGCCGTCAGGCCGGCCAGAGGGCACGGCTTCAGCCTGCTCCCAGGTCCCCCCACTCCCGGCAGCCAGGCCAGCGCTGTGTGAGACCCAGGTGAGGGAGCCCCAGCGGTGCAGGTGCCCTCAGGTCACAGGGTCTGGAGTCAGATACAGGGGGGCCCTAACAAGTTGGTCACACCGGACAGGCTGCTTAACCCCCCTGTAGGATGGGCTAGTGATGCCCACGTCAGGGGTGGCCAGTGCCCAGCGAATGCCAGTCCTGTTGGCCTGGGGTCTGGTGGTCCAGAGGTGAAGGGCAGGTATCAAGGGAGATACCTGAGCCTCTGCTCTTACCCCAGACCTTTGGCTTAGTTGAAATACAGGACCAGCTTATTCTAGAAAGTGGGATGTTCTCCATAGGGGTGCTGTGGGATGAGAGGGTTGTAGGACCACCCTGAGGCTCAGCCCGGCGCTGGCAGCCACAGCACCAACTAGGCACTTACTGTGCACAGAGCACTCCTGGGCTAATCGCCGTGTTCTATTTAATCCTCAAAGTAACCCAAAGAGGCAATTTCTTCTCTCATCACAGCCCATGTTAAAGATGAGGACGTCGAGGCCAAGGGAGGCACGGTGACTCGCCCAAGGTCGCTGTAGTCCAAGCCCTCCCACCCTTCCTAGGGACTGCGGGGCTACACTGAGACCCACCCATCCTCTGCCCGGCCCTCCTCTGCAGCTCCCCTCTTCCTTTCATGGGTCACTGAGGGACGTCCCTGGTCCCGGCCAGCAGCCCGCATTCCTGAGGGCACAGCTAAGGCCCAGCAAAGGCCAGAGCCCGGAGGCAGCTAGAGCTGAAAGAAGACTGACCTGTGTTTCTTCCTCCAAGGTGTGTGCTGGGGCACACTCTCCCCCACCCCAAGAGTCTGGTATTGGGGAGCAATGCCTGCTCAGGCCAGGCTCCCTGGTGGTCAGTTGGCAGATCTGACTATAGACTGAGAACGCTGCCGCAAGAATGGCACTGGAGCCCTTCCCCAGCACACAGGCAGGGCAGGCACGGAGGACCTGAAGGTGGTGAGCACGCTCACACACACACAGGGGTGTGCACACACATGCATGTGCCACACTCATGGGTACACGCACCTGAGCGGGCACGCAGCGGCGTCCAACTCGCCCTCCCCAGATCCACCCCTTCCTTTGTGAGATCAGTGCTTGGAACCAGCTCAGCTGCCCCCTGCCTGCCCCGCCGCTCCCCTCCAGGTGCTCGGACACAGCCCACAGCCTCCCCGTGTGGGCCTCCATTTCCCATGTGGGACACTGTGGCTCAGACCGTTGTGTGGCGCAGCAGCAGCACGGCTCTGGGAGTTAGACCTAAACGACCTCAGACAGCTCACATTCTTTCTCCAGTCCTCAGTTTCCTCACTGATGCCATGAGAGGTCAGCAGGTTTACGACGAAGGCCAGCGGGGCCGGGGAGGGGGAGGGTGTGCCATCATGTTTGGTCCATCTTCCCAGTCCCCGGGGAAGCTGGCGGGGGCCGGGGGCAGTGCAGGCTTGCATGCGTGAGAGCCTCATGATGAAGGCCCCATGGGGCGAGGCCAAGATAAACTGCATATGGGCCCTTGCCTCTGCTCTCTTTCCCTGAGAGCGTGTGGGGGTCACGGAGCCCCAGGTCTGTCTGGTACAGGCTGCCAGCAGGTCTGCAAATCTCCCCAGCTCAGGTCTGTCCCCGACAGCCCAACCACAGCAGATTCTCCCGCAAGTTTAGCAAAGTTTGGGGTGAGTGGGGTGAGATCGGAAGGGGACCTGCAAGGTGGGGAGGCAAGGGGAAGCCTTCCCTGGCTCCTTCTTCCCTCCCAGCTGGGCTGAGTGCTGCTGCGTGCAGCCTCCAGGGTGTCTCGTGCTGTGTGTTGGATGGATGGATGGACGAACGGATGGACGGACAAACCATTCCCTCTCTCAGCCTCAAGCTCTTCCCCTGGAAAATGGGGGCGACGGTGACGCCCCCTGCAGGATTAGCATGAGGACGAGCTGAGGACACAGGTGAGCACCAGCACCTGCCCGAGACAGAGAACGTGTCCTGCCACTCCAGCTCCCTCTGCACAGTGGACATCTCCTTGCTGTGGCCCCAGGAGGTGCTTGGAAGCTGCCTCAACTGTGGCTATAAATGAAAACAACAGCCACGGCTTCCAGGTGCATGTGTGTGTGACAGAGTGCGAGTGTGCACGGTAAGTGTGTGTACGTGTGTGCATGTGTGAGTGTATGTGAGTGTGTGCATGCGTGCGTGTGTGTGAACGTGTGTAAGTGCACATCCAGGTTCTTGAAAAGCAGGTAGGGGGTCCCGCGTGTGGCCTCAGAGCCGTTGAGCTGGGATCACTGAGTGCAAGGGGGACAATAGGTCCTGGGGATGGGAACTGGGGGCAGGTGGTGGCACTCACTACAGACAAGGTGGGCATGGTTAGTGTAAGGCACCATCAGCAGGACTTGCGGAGACCTTGGGTGTCGGCAGGTTGACCTAGGGCACCTAGAGTGGTGACCTACTCAAGCCTTGTTCCGTAGACGTGGCACAGTCTAGGTCTAGTGAACAGTCGGCTTTCAGTTCTCCAGCGAGAGAGGGACTGGTCCGGTGCAATCTGACTGGGCAGCCAGCACGCGCCGAGCACTGTGGTGATAAGAGGGGTCAAGGCTTCTGAGGAGGAGACCCATAAACCAAGTCCTGCTGGGGAGAGCGGCCCAAGGTGCGGGTGCTGGGGGCAGCGAGGGCCCCACGCATGAATGCCTTGCGGAGGAAGGGCAGGGTGAGGGGAGTTCCAGGCAGGGGCCTACTGGGGCGGAGGGGCTCAGCCATGTGGGCAGAGCCAGGTCCCACAGGGCCCTCCCTGTAGGCCGAGGTACATTTGGAATTTATTCGAGGACCAACGGAAACCAGGGTTTTGGCAGGAGAGTGGCAGACTCCAGTTTATGTTTCTGAAGCTGCCCCTGGGCTAGGTGGCCAGAGGACGCCTGCCTTCTGGGGAGACCTTAGGTGGGAGGCGGGGAACAAGGAACTAAGTCAAGAGCAGCCCCCCATGGGAGTTCCCACCGCCATTCACAAGCACAGCCGCGGTGCAGGGTAGGGCTCCCCATCTGAGAACAGGGCCGCAGGCCGAGCCAGGTCCCCAGGCCCCGTAGGCCATGTTGGGCACTAGGAATGTGGGAGCTGGCGGCCTCCCAGAGCCCGACCTGATGCTGTTCTGGGCCCTCCCGAGTGGAGTGTGTGTATGTGTATGTGAGTGTGTGTGCATGTGAGAGCGTGTGTGCTGCGGTGTCTGTGTGTGCACGTGTGTGCATGTGTGTACACATGTGTATGTGTGCATGTGTATATGAGCATGTGTATGTAAGTGTATGTGTGTATGAGTGTATGTGTGAGTGTATGTATGCGTGTATGTCTGTGTGTGTATGTGTATGAATGTGTGTATGAGTGTGTGTATATGAGTGACTGTGTATATGTTTATGCGTGTGTACATGAGTGTGTGTATGTGAGTCTATGAGTGTGTATGTGTGTGTATGAGTGTATGTGTGTGTATGTTTGCATGAGTGTGTATATGTGTGTGTGTGAATGTGTATGTGTGTATGAGTGTGTATATGAGTGTATGTGTGTATGAGTGAAGGTGTATGTGTGTGTATGAGTGTCTCTATGAGTGTGTGTGTGTCTGTGTGCTTATGAGTGTGTATATGAATGTGTGTATGTGTATCTGTATTTGTATGTGTGTATAAGACTGTATATGTGTATGTGTGTATATGAGTGTGTGTATGTGTATGAGTGTATGTATGTGTGTGT
>NC_045448.1:107866728-107870834 GCF_002776525.5 Piliocolobus tephrosceles
GTATGTGTGTGTGTATGTATTTTGTATGTGTGTATGTGTGTGTATGTGTATGAGTGTGTGACTGAGTGTGTGTGCACGCATGAATGTGCCCTGACCTGCCCCCTGCCCTGGGCATCTTGCCTCACTCCAGGCAACCTGTTTTGGGGGTAGGGAACAATGGCTGCCTTGGCCCCCCAAACCTCCTGCCTGGCTGGGACCCTCCTCACACGATACCCAGCTTTCAGCCAGACCCCAAGCTGCTGGAACGTCCCCTGACTGTCCTCTTGTGTTCTTTCTTAGGCTTAGAGGTTAGCACAGATTTCCGCACGTCCCCTCTTGCTGGGCTGAGCTGTGGCCAGCACTCCACGCCACAGCCTCCCTGCTGCTCAGATGAGCTCCTGCACTGTCTCCGTCAGTCCCCACTCCAGTCCCAGGATTCCCGTCACTGCTCAGGCCCAGGCCCAAACCCATCCCTCTCTGGGACGGCCAGCTCTCATTCACCCGAGTTGGGGTCCAGGACTGTGAACCTCACCAGCGTGGCTGCACCTTGCTCCAAAGGGAGGCAGGGGCCCAGCCAGGACGCTTCCGTCCCCACACTGTCCCTGTCCGTCACTCAGCCAGCAAGGGACTGGAGCTCCCTTCTACCTCCCAGCCCAGCCCCAGCCAGCCAGGAGGTTGCCCCGGTGGTTCTGGGCTTTTTGCATTTCCTCCCAAATTGGAAGAGGCCATAAAACTGTCTTTTGTTTTGTTTTGTTTCTGAGATGAAGTCTCACTCTGTCGCCCAGGCTGGAGTGCAGTGGCCGGATCTCAGTTCACTGCAAGCTCCGCCTCCTGGGTTTACGCCATTCTCCTGCCTCAGCCTCCCGAGTAGCTGGGACTACAGGCGCCCGCCAGCTCGCCCGGCTAGTTTTTTTGTATTTTTTAGTAGAGACGGGGTTTCACTGTATTAGGCAGGATGGTCTCGATCTCCTGACCTTGTGATCCGCCCGTCTCGGCCTCCCAAAGTGCTGGGATTACAGGCTTGCGCCACCGCGCCCGGCTAAAAAACTATCTCACGTTCTTAAGAAAAACTATTCAGCATTATTTCAAACAAGAATGAAAACCTGAATCTGTGACAAGGAAGCCGTTTAGTTCGCTGACCAAGTCAGCCCATCACCCATCTCTCCTCATTCCCCGCAGAGGCCCTGCCAGCCCACGGAGGCGAGGCGGGGAGCCCCGGTCTGTCTGCGTGGTGGGGGAGTCCAAGGCAGTGGCCACGGGCTCCCTCAGCCTCCCCCGCCCCATCAGGTGCAGGCCCGAGTGTGGACGTGGCCCCGCAGTCAGGAGCCCCGCACGTGGCCCTCGCGGCCCTCCCCTCGCCTGCCCGCAGGAGCTGGCCCCTCGCCCATACAGGAGGACAGGCCTTCCTAGATGACGTCTCAAACCCACTGCCTCTGGGGTGACAAGGGACGAGGCCACGGCACCTAGGGACCGGGGCAGGGGCTGCTGGGGAGAGGTTCCCAGCTTGTCCGGGGCTTAGCTCAGGGCATCGGGAGCCAGGACACATCCTGGAAGACAGGTGGCATCCTGGGGATGCCAGATCCTGGCGTCTTTAAACCCCAACGTTGTGACGGGTGGGAACAGAAAACGCGGCAGAGCCGGTGGCCTGAAGGAGTGAAGTGGTCGGGAGGCGGACGCGTTGGCACCTGCTGCCCCTGGTGGGAGAGGAGGGAACGCCGGCAGAGAGCATTCCTGCACCGCCCGGGAGGGGCCCTTTCCCGGAGGGGTGGCCAGGCCTGCGGGCTCCAGCCTGGGAGATGCCGCCGCGGAGCCCTGGGCACCCACTGCCCTCTCGGCCGCCGCAGTTCTGCCTTTTCCTTGGTCGCCCCAAGCACACACAGACGTTTCCTCCCACCTTCCTCTGAAAGCTGCTCCCGTCTCCTCTCCCCACCTTCCGAGAAAACTCCCAACCCCCTGCACCCCAGAGGGCAGGGGTGTGGGTCCCACATGCACAGCATACTGGGGAGGGGCCTGGCGCTAGGAAGGTGGCCATGGGGCCAAAGGGCCCTGTGGCCGGGCAGGTGGCTCTGCACTTTTCTGGAGGCTGCCCCCTCCACCTCACCAGTCAGCTCGTCCTTCCGCTGACCCTCCCATAGAGTTCCTGTCCACCCTCCTCCTACATGTTCTATTTGGCCATTTGGAGGCAGGCAATGGGGGAGGCTGGGTGGGTGGGTGGAGGCCAGAGCGAGGGCCGGGACCACAGCAGCCCGTTCTTCCTGGAGAATCCCAGATTCCTGTGTAAACAAGAGCATCGACCTGCCCGCAGTGGCCGTTAACAAACTCTGCCTCGTTCGCAAGGCCTTGGGGAAGCGTTTGAGAAGTGCTCTGAGCGGAGGGGCACAGGGCCTCAAGTACTCGGAAGCTGCCAAGGGCCGGGGCTGGGTGGTGTTTTGAAGGCAGGCTCTGTCCCACGAGCAGGAGCCACAAGCACACCCCAGGCTCCCTGGCCCCTGTGCCTGGATAAGCGGGGAGGAGAGAAATCACGGGATAGACATCTGGTCCTGGACCTTGAAAATCCTTCTTTCCAGCTTCACTTCATAGACAAGGAAACCGAGGCCCCACCCAGGACCTTGAAACCAGTTCCACTAACACCAGCCCTGCCCTTGTGGCCGGGGCAGACCTGCCTTGGCCCTTTATGGACACTGATAGAATCCTTAAAACCACTCTCCATTGTGCCCATTTTATGGATGAGGAGACTGAGATGCAGAGTCCCAGCAGCTTGTCCAAGGTCACAGCAGGGTGGGGAGGGCAGCAGGCTGTCCCGCGGGGACAGGGCTTTTCACGTGCCTCTGACAACAACCTCCACAGTGACCTCATTCTTTTTTTTTTTTTTTTGAGGCAGAATCTCACTCTGTTACCCAGGCTGGAGTGCAGTGGCACAAACACAGCTCACTGCAGCCTTGACCTCCTGGGTTCAAGTGATCTGTCCATCCATGTTCCCTGCAAGTAGCTAGGACCACAGGTGTGTGTCACCGTGTCTGACTAATTTTTGTATTTTTTGTAGAGATGGATCTCACTGTGTGCCCAAGCCGGTCTCGAACTCCTGGGCTCAAGCAGTCTGCCCACCTCGGCCTCCCAAAGTGCTGGGATTACAGGCATGAGCCACCAGGCCCTGCCAACCTCATTATTCTTATGGTCATTTTGCAGATGAGGAAACTGAGGCTCAGAGAGGTTAGAAGCAATTTGCTTCACACAGAGCTATGAGCAGCAGAGATGAGATGCTTAAGAGTCGTGGAACTGCGTCCTGAGGAGCACTGAGTGCCCGTTGAGGTCCCGCCAGGCACTATCTAGCATGGCGGTCGGGGCATCTGGCTCTGGGAGAGGCAGAACTAAGGGCTCCGATGTCTTCCAGGCCTGTAACACGGATAAGACGCCGTGGCTTCCTCCTCCCTGTAGCAGAGAAGATAAGCCTGCAGGCAGTGGCCTCACTCGCCTGGGTCTTTCTGTTTCATGTCCTGTCTGTGTAACTGAGCAGTCCTGTCTCTGTCTGCCTTTTGTTCCCACTCTCCAAAGAGCCGCGTGTTCGTCTCCTTGTTAAGGAGTTCCCCAGAACCTTGACATGCACTCCGTGTCTATTTGCAGAACGGTGTTTTTAGTGCGTCAGAATGACGCTTTGCCAATTCCAGCCAGATGTGCCCCATTTTGTGTGTAACCTCTGGTCTCTGCTGCCTCCGTCGGGTGCCCCAGCTCCAGCCCTGATCCCCTTCTTCCATTGCACCCTAGCCTTGTCTCTGGGGCTCCAGCCGGGGCACCTGCCCTGGGATGGGGTGAGTGGCCCAGAGCACGGGGCTGGTGTGCTCTTGATGTGAATTCTGTGCTGATATCTGGTATTAAATGTAACTTTTCCTGTTGCGTTTGAGAGAAGTCTCAACAGCCAGGAACGGCGCGAGAGATGCAGGACCAGCTCTGCAGGCCACGCTAAGGTGCTGCAAAACCCACTCTGTGACCCAACCCTTCACCCACAGAGGGTGGCGCAGGGAAGGCTGGGGGCAGGGAGGGGAGGCTGGGGGGCCAGGGAGGAGAGGCTGGGAAGCAGGGAGAACAGGGCCTAGGGAAGGCGGGGGGTTGGGGAGGAGAGGCTGGGGGGC
>NC_045448.1:107875834-107924543 GCF_002776525.5 Piliocolobus tephrosceles
GCTGGGGGGTGGGGAGGACAGGGCCTAGGGAAGGCTGGGGGGGTGGGGAGGAGAGGCTGGGAGGCAGGGAGGACAGGGCCTAGGGAAAGCTGGGGGGCGGGGAGGAGAGGCTGGGGGGGCGGGGAGGACAGGGCCTAGGGAAGGCTGGGGGCTGGGGAGGAGAGGCTGGGGGTGGGGAGGACAGGGCCTAGGGAAGGCTGGGTGGAGTGCTGCAGGTTTTTCCTTCTTCTCCCACCCTGGGGGGCTTCAGTCCCCTCCTCCCTCCAATTCAGGGACTTCTGAGAAGCCTGTGGTGATCTGAATGTGCCCCTGGAGTCTGCGGGACGCAGGGCCAGTTGGGTCCGATCTACCCCTGGAGGAGGTCGGGTGGTGACTGTGGCTACACTGGCCGGCGGCTGCCAGGGTGAGGACAGTGAACTGGGCACCCACCCACAGGCCATCATGGAGCCAGAGGAGGTGCTCCCGGGAAATCCGTCTTCAAAGTCCCATCCTCCCCACAAGAAGGACCACTGGAGAGGAGCAGGCTCAGCACCTGGGAGACAGGCCGAGGGATGGCAGGGGCTGCTGAGGGGTGGCGACCTTGGGCAGGCCTGGGAAGGGCCTAGAGACTCCGGGACCCGCCCACAGCTCCCCACACCCTGCCTCCTCCTCCCCGACCCCACCAGGCTGCCGTGAGTGGCAGGAGGGAGTCCGGAAGCAAAGGAGGGGTGCGGGTTGAAAGGGATTCCCTGAGTACTTGCTGACACCTGAAAAACGACCACAGGATCTGCAGAATATTGAATGCAGCGAGTGGACCGAGGGTCAGAGGCTGCAGCGCCTCAGGCTCCCTCCACCTGGTTCCACACCTTGGCAGCAGTCAGTGGTGTTTTCAGCGGCACCCACCTCATTCTCCAACTGCACCTCCGGGTCCACACCCAGCCAGCCCTCAGCCTCCTCACCCCGGCTCCCAGAGAGCACCTCCCCAGCTTGCTGAGGATCCCAGAACCGGCATCGCCAGAGCTGGGAGGAGCTCCGAGGATGACCAGCAAGCCCCAGCCCTCAGTGCCAGGAGAGGCACCTGGGGCCCCAGGCAGGGGCTCACCCGCTGCTCCTGCCCTCCCTCCCTTGTTCTGAGCTGGGGCTCAGTGGCCACCTTGGGAACAGCTCTCCTGGCCTCCTAATCCGGTACGAGGCTTATGTCTCACTCTCCCCAAGGAAGACAAGGAACATGGACTGAGACAGATGGCGTCGCGGAGGGAGTCAGAGGGAGCACTAGGAGGCTGAGCGCCTGTGAGGCAGGACAAAGGCAGGACACAGGCACCCGGAGCTCTCGGCAATACAGACTCTTGCTTATGGCAACACCATGGCAATAAACTAGCCCTCTGGGGCCAGCGGAGGAGGCACTGTCACCGTAGCCCCACCAGAGAAGATGAGGAGCCAGGCCAAGGGCGGGCAGGAGGGATGCTCGGGATCACCAGCCAGGAGGAGCGAGGAGGATCATGCCCAGTGGCTCAGTGACCCCGGGCACAGTCCTCTCCCCCTGGGCCTGGCCCGCCCATGTCTCACCTCACACAGAAGCAGCCCAGGGTCCACTATCTTCTTTTTTTTTTTTTTTTTTTTTGAGACGGAGTCTCGCTCTGTCGCCCAGGCTGGAGTGCTGTGGCCGGATCTCAGCTCACTGCAAACTCCGCCTCCCGGGTTCACGCCATTCTCCTGCCTCAGCCTCTGGAGTAGCTGGGACTACAGGCGCCGCCACCTTGCCCGGCTAGTTTTTTGTATTTTTTAGTAGAGACGGGGTTTCACCGTGTTAGCCAGGGTGGTCTCGATCTCCTGACCTCGTGATCCGCCCGTCTCAGCCTCCCAAAGTGCTGGGATTACAGGCTTGAGCCACCGCGCCTGGCCCGGTCCACTATCTTCAAAGTTCCTCCTTCCCCAATAAAACTTCCTGAGGAAGGGAAGGCTCAGGAGCCTGAGGCACTGCGAAGGGACAGCACACGCAGCCACAGTATTCCCCTGTCTTTTGAAAAACTGAAAGGCCCAGGAGCCCTGGGCTCTCCGAGTCGCTACCCAGAGCCACTCAACTTGCCACCTGGGGTTAGACTGAACCCCCCGCTCCACACAGCCTCTGCACGGCAGGGTCCGCCTTCCTCCTGCAGACTCTGTGCTACTCTACTGCTCTCCAAGCCTCTGTTTTTTTACCGGTTTGGGGATGCGTGAGTGTATGCTCAATCTTACGTTTGCATGCTTCTCGAAATGTCGTGCATGAATTCGACAGGTATTTCGTGTGCCAGGCTCTGTGCAAGGCACTCAGGACAAAGCAGGGACAAGATGGGCGGACGAGCCCCTCGTCCCTGGAGAGGCTGTGGCAGCTCAGCCTCGCTGCGGCTGCAGGTGACCTCTCAGCGTGGGGGCAGCATCTTCTGGCAGCATAGGCAGCACCAGGTCCTGGGATGTACGTGTCACATGTCTACGCCAGCTCATGTTTGTTTTAGGGACTTGATTTTATCTCTCTTTGGAAATCACTTGACTTCTTTAGCCTGCTTTCCTCCACGTCCCCACGGCCTTGCTCAGCACTCCAAGTGGCTGATGGTCACTCCTTTCAGGATCTGAAGCTCCTGATATCAACCCTTCCCCCGTGTCCTTCCCAGCAAATGCCAGGTCCCCCCATGCAGGACACCACCCCTGTGCCTGCTTCGTGGTCCCCAAGGCTGAGCCTTGGTCTTGGTCCTGCTCAGCCCCGGGCGCAGGCTGAGGAGGTAGAGCGGAAGCCGGGAGTGGGACTGGCTGGCTATGGATCACCCACCTCCAGGGCGTCCCATGTGTGCTTGGGCCCACAAGCACAGGCTCGGGGAGCCCCCTACACCCCTGCCAAGGCCTCCAGGTTGCTTGGGTTGCATAGGTTTTGGGAGGTGGCTGTCATTAATTGACAACTTTCTATATTGAGGTCTCAATACACATTTGCCCATTTTTGTTAATCCTCATCACAGACACCGCTTCCGCCTTTGATGGAAGAAGAGACGGTCTCCAGTGAGGAGGGCCTGGGCAGTGGAGTCGGTGTGCACAGGAGGAGGGCTGGCCTGAGAGCCGCCCCACTGCCTCCCAGCCCAGGCTGGGCCTGAGTCTGTGTACCCCACGGAGAAGCCGGCCCCTCCCCGTCTGCTGTCCCTCCCTGAGCCCACGAGTTGGGGATCCCAGGCTTGGCATTCACTGTCCCGTCTGCAGAGACTGCAGTTCTTTGTGGTCCCGCTCCCAGGGCCACTGCCCACCCCTGCCCCTGTCAACTCCAGACAAGGCAGGCCCAGTCCTCGGCCCAAAGCTACCCCTTCTGCAGCCCTGTCCCAGCCCCACCAGAGCAGCCCTCACCTCGAGCCGGGTTCCCAGAGACGAAGCGGAAGACGACGCTGATGGTGCCTGCCAGGTGCTTCCCACAGCCATGCTGGCACTCCTGTAGCCTCGGGCCGGGGCCGCACCCTGCCATCCTTAGGCCTGGCTTGATCCGCCCGGCTCCTGCCCTCAGCTCTGCCCTGCCTGCCACTGTGCAGATGGTGCCCCCACAAGGCTGCTCCCCAACCTCCTCTGCCAGCCTCTCCTCAGCCTGACACTCAGCACCTTTCTTTCTCCAGGACTCCCCTCTCCTGGTCTGTCTGTCTCTGTCTCTCAAACGCAGTGTCTCTCCTCCTGGTCTCGGCTTGTTCCCAGTGTCTTGGGCTCTCTGGGCCTGTCCTTCTCTCCTCTACTCTCTGTCCCTGCCTCTGGCTCTCCCAGCCTTTCAGCCCAGAGCCCCGGGGCAGCCAAAGCGCACTCAGCACCCCTGCCTTGGGTCGGCCTCCTCAAGTAGCCCCTGCCCCTGCCCCAGGGCTGCCCCTTCACCTGGTGCATGGCCGCAGCCTCCAGGCCCCCGGAGGTCACTGTTCCGGGAGGCAGAGGGGCCCCTGCGGCTTCTTGGGCTGGGAGGTGTGGGGATGGGGCATCGCTCCTGAGCGCCCAGCACCAGCTGAGGAGGTGATGCTGGTGTGATCATCAGCTGAGGCTGTGGGCTCACCGCAGAGGGGCCTCACCCGGGCTCCAGGGCTTCTCTGCAGCCAGAAAGGGAGCAGCCTGCTCCCACACAGTCCCCTGCCTAGGAGGCTCGGGGCCAGGGCCCTGAGCAGAATGGGGGCATAGGTAGGGCCCTAGCCTTAGGCTGTCTCTTGACCTCTGACCTCCATCCACTGGCCTCATCCCTCAGCCCCGCTGTGCCTCTCTAAAATGCAGAAGGGGGAGTGGGAAGGGGTTCCGCTGCTGAGGAGGAGAAGGGAGAGCCAAATTCATGACTGGAGCTGATCAACCCCCTGCCCTCCACATTTTTGAACATCTAGCAATAAATAAAAGCGATAACAGCCAGGCGGCTTGCTAAGGTCTTTCTGGGTGTCAGTGAGTGCCTTCAGTCATCAAAACAACCCTGCAAGCTACATGTGGCTGAGAATGCCAGTTCTGTATTCATTCTTTCTGAGTTTCACCAACAGGGTTCAGATGCTGTTGGAGATGGAAATGCGTCCAGATGAAAATTCCACCATTCTCCTGCCTTCCTCGCAGCGAGGGCAGCTTAGCTCCGGCCAGTGGGATGGAAGCATGCGTCTTCCAGAGACTTCCGTGAGTGCTGCCTTCCTGACATGGGGACCACCACTCCCCCCTTCCACCTGGGTTCTCCTTCCTGTTGCCTGAAATGAGGCTGTGTGGGCTGCAAAGCAACCACCTTGCCACAGCGAGGGAAACGGTAGAAGAACCAAAGACATTGACACTGATGTCCCCCAGCTGCCAAACTAGCGCCAGCCACTGCCTTGCCCCATATTTCCCATATAGGAGCTGATGCACCTGTCTTGACCAAGCCACTGTTACTTGGGGTTTCTGTTACATGCAAGTTCAGGCAAGCCAAGGGATCCCTTGCAGAGGGAAAGATGAGCTGCTGCACCTCGCACCCCCGCCCGTAAAGGAAGGTGCAGTGCCCGGCGGGACTCCTGTGCACTGCAGTTAAATGTGCCGCTGAGAGGCTGTGCCGCAGGTGCAGGCCAAGTACAAGCAGCGCTGCCCCTTGGGCCTAATGACCCAGCACATTTAATGACACATGATGAGTCTAAGGCAAGTTGGGACGCTCTGTGGGGCCATGGCAGGCCCCCAGAGGGGAAATCTGTGGTCTGTCGGGTTTTGAGCAGTGCCAAAGATCTCTCCTGTTGGCATTCAGCTAACTGCCCACGGCTGGGCTGCTGTGGGGGTGGACCGTCTGATGGTGGGAGAGAGAGACAGACCAACCAGGTGGCCATGAGCCCCGAACCGCCCACCAGGAGCCAAGTATCAACCTCTCGCCCAGCCCCACTGGTATCTGCATGTGCACACAGTGCTCTGTTGTCATGCCCAGGTGCTGTGGACGGGGCCCGAGGCAGGGCGGGTCTGGAGGGCGCAGGGAGGCTGTACCTGCGGGGGCTGTGACTCCCACAGTCACATTGCCGCTTTCCCCACAGCCCGCCCGCCCCCCACGGTCTCCAAGGCCGTTTGAGGAGGAAAAACATTCAGAGGTGACTTATAGACAGAGCTGCAAGAAATGTTGGCACCAACTCTAGGTGACACTGAGACCCACCTAGGGGAAGGAGGTGGAGAAGGGACATCTTCCTGGTACGTGTGTTGCCCACATTGTCTGAAGAGAGGGCCCGAGGTACAGGTTTACATTGATCATGGATGGCTGCTAACCATTAGTTCAGGGGTCAGGGAGGTGGAGGGGCAGGGTCGGGGGAGTAAGGGCTGGGAGGCCTGGGGAGGAACCACCCAGAGTGGGACAGCAAGTGCTTCACAGGTGCCCTCTGAGGGGCGCTAGGGCCAAGGAGGCGCTGGACGATTGGACGATCAGGTGGGCCAGGGGTCCCCTCTGTGCACCTCACAACCTCTGTTCCTGGCCCCTCTGGCGTTTGCTTGAGAACCAAACACCATGGGTTCAATGAAAGAACTTCTGCCTGGGCTGATCAGGCTGCAGCTGCCGTTCAGTGCCCAGCCGGCCACCAGGTGGCAGGTCAGCTGCTCTGCGTCCCTGCCATCCCTGCGGGGCTCCCATTATCCTCAGGGGAGTGACAGTCACTCTGGGTGTGACCTTCCTTCTGGCCTGCCCTGGTGCTGCCAGCACCTCCCCCCATCACGGTGCCCCCGCGCCACAGATCCTGAGCAACAGACTCGTTTCACCGCGGAGCAGAGCAGTGTGGTCAGAGGTCAGGGTTCACAGGCTCCTGTCCCCGTCCTGTGCCCACCCCAGAAACAGCCGGCCTCACGGAACAGTGACGAGACCCACTGAAGACTGGCTCTGGCACCAGTTGCGGGTTCCAGGGCTGCCTTGTCCGGCACCGGTGACCCTGCTGTATGTGCTGCCTCTCCCCCCCGTCAGAAGAGCGAGCCCAGAGACCAGGAAAATGCGCAAAGGCCCCTCCCTCATCCAGGCCGGCTCACCGCACCTCTGCTGCTCCTCTCCAATACTCCAGGCTCTGGATTAGAAGCCTTAGTTCCTGTGGGAGAATGCGTCCGCAGCAGGAGGCAGCATGGGGTCTGCTGAACTGCAAGCGGGGACGGCCCCTTGGACATGCTGGGTCCCTCACACCATTCAGACCAACTGGCATCGAGGGCCATCGGTCAGCGAATGACCCTGTTATCAAGGGGAGCAGGGAGGACTCTACCTCAAAAATCCAGTGAATTCTCCAGGGAGCCAGCCACACTGCCAGCTACAGTGATGAAAGTCAGTGGGGGCTTCCAGCAACCCCACGGAGGCAGGCCCACCACCGACTCAGATCCCTCAGGAATGGGGATTTGGATCACTCCACCAAGGACGCAGCCAAGGCCCTTGTGGTGGATTAAAGATGGCCACAGACGTCATACTACAACCCCATGGAAAGGGGTTAATTTTCAGAAACCCTTGACAATTTGCACCGATCTGACATCTCACTTTGACGTCATGTATCTCGATGCCGCATGACGTCAATTGTATCTTGTATGTTCAAATACACGAAAATTATTTTTACAGATCTTTACGTATTAGAGATGAGTTAATTCACCCTTTGTTCCCATATCTTTCTGCTACCCCTTTTTCCCAGGAGCACTGGTGGTGGTGATGATTTTATGTGGGGTTGCCCTTGAACCCCGGGGAGAATGAGCGTCTCCCTGGGACGCACGGGCGACTGAGGAGGATGTGGGTCTTCTCTCTGGGGGAGGGGCATGTGCATGCGTGTGTGTACGTGCGCGTGTGTGTGTGCTCGTGTGTGCGTGTGTGTCTGCTCGTGTGTGGTCGTGTGTGCGCGTGTGTGCTTGTGTGTGCATGTGTGTGCATATGTGTGCTTGCGTGTGTATGTGTGTGCATGTGTGTGCTTTGTGTGTGCATGTGTGCTTGTGTGTGCATGTGTGTGCTTGTGTGTGGTCGTGTGTGCATGTGTGTGCGTGTGCATGTGTATGCGTGTGTATGTGTGTGCTCTGTGTGTGCATGTGTGCATGTATGTAGGTGTGTGCATGTGTGCTTTGTGTGTTTGTGCATGTTTGTGTGCACGTGTGTGCTTTGTGCATGTGTGTGCACGTGTGTGCACGTGTGTATGTGTGCACGTGTGTGCATATGTGTGCTTGTGTGTGCATGTGTGTGCATGTGTGCTTTGTGTGCCTTGTGCATGTGTGTGTGTGCATGTGTGTGTACATGTATGTGTGTGCATGTGTGTGGTTTGTGTGTGCGTGTGTGCTTGTGTGTGCATGCGTGTGTGTGCATGTGTGGTTGTGTGTGCATGCGTGTGTGCGTGTGTGTGCGCGTGTGTGCGTGTGTGTGCGTGCATGCGTGTGCTTGTGTGTGTGCGTGTGTTTGTGTGTGTATGAGAAATTGCTGCGCCGTGTCACACAGAAGGGTGCAGCAGCTGCTAGAGCGTTCCTGCCAGAGCGGTCCAGGATGCCAGGCGTCTCCCAAGGCGGTAGGTGGGGCCCTGGCTTCATCCCATTCAGACCTCATTCTCTGGTCCTCCGAGTTTCTGTGAACCTCCTGAGGCCTGGAGCAGACGCTTCCGCTTAAACCCGCCTGCCCAGTTTCAGCTGTCTGCAGCCGGGACCCCAGGTTATTTGTGGGTGACGTTATTATTCCAGTTGAAGAAACGCTAGTCCCACAGCCCTTGTGGGCACCAGACTTGAGAAACAGGTCTGTCCGGTTGTGGCACTGGCCATGCCTCTGGAGAGGCGTCCTGCAGGGAGGGACTTTAGATGCAGGGGAGACACGCAGGGCAGGCCAGAGTCCCAGCTTTCGGATAATGGAGGAGGGTCCAAGGAGCTTGTAGGCTGAGGATGGGGGGCATCTCCTGGGTAGAGTGGGGCCCAGCTGCCTGTGCTCTGAGTCTCCTGGGCCCCCGTCTTAGAGGCCCCGCTGTTGGCCACCTTCTGACTCCATCCTGGGGTCTTCATACCCAGGAGGGGCCACTCAGAGCCCACCCACAGATGCTCCAGCCCTTGCCCAGTGTCTCCAGGCCCCTGGTTCCTGCCCACTCCTTGCCAACGTTCTACCTCGCCCAAGCTGGGTCTTGGCTTTCACTCCCAGCTGTTCCCGCCTTGTGTCTCTGGCCCCACTTCCGCCAAATGGAAAAATCCCAGTACGAGGGCACAGTGTCTGGGCCGCCTGCCTCCCACAGGACCCCAGGGCTCAGGACACCGTGCTGGGCCTCACAGAGCATGCCGCGGGGCTACACTGAATGGGCCCCATTGTTCTTTGCACCCAGAGCCTGTGCAGGCTCCCAAAGAGCGGGGATGCCTCATTCGCACACAGCGCAGCACTTCACACGCGCACAAAGCCCTCAGTGTGACCGCACCAGCCCGCCCTCCTTGCGGGACACACTGGAGACATGTTTGGACTGAAGATAGGAGACCCGGGAGCTATGGCCAAGGGAGACAAAGGTCACATTGGAGTCCTGGCTCCCCCATCTGTGAGGTCCCTGGGCCCCCTCCTCCCTCAGCTCCCACCAAAGACGCTCATCAGGTGGGCATGGTGGAGCTCTGGGCCCGCGCCCTTCCCCAACCCAACCCCCACTTCTTGTGCCATCTGCTGAGTCGTGTGACCTCCCCAAGCCGCCGTGGACGCTTTGGCAAATCAGAGAGATGAGCTTCACACTGCTCCCTTGCACAATCAAATAGGCTATTGGATGTGTCGTTCACATCTGCTCCCAGTGCTCACACAAGGTCCGGTAAACACGTCCACGCATGGGAATGAACCCATCGCTGGTGCCCTGGCCCTGTCGCCTGTGTGTCGTTGACAAGTTGTTCAGCAAACGTGTCCTGACAGCTGGGTGTGGAAAGGCCCTGCCCTCTAGAAAGCTGCCCTGAGGTAAGGTGGGGCATGCTGGGGTGGGCCATGCAGGGATGGTCCCCCCAAGCCCTGACTTGAACACGCCAAGCCAGCCCCTGTCTCGCCTTCCTCCCCGTCCACCCCACTCAGAACAGCTGCTGCTGTCACGGGTGTGCAGAAAGCTTTGGCAAAGGATGCACACCAGCCCCAGACCGTCCGGAGTCACCTCTGCCTGCCAGAGACAGGGACGGGAGGATGAGGCAGAGCATCTACAGGACCTGAGGGATGGAGGGAGGGTTCCACTGCAGCACCCCTTAAATACTCGTTGCCACCAAGAAAGCCCCGGAAGACTGAAGTGGAGGAAATCTGAGCCTCGCACGACATGAAGCTGTGCCCGTCAGAGTGGACCTGAGCCCCCAGCACATGCAACGGCCACTGTGCTCTCGTCCCCACCCTAAGGCAGAACAGACGCATTTTCATTCTGATGCAGAACGGACAGTGCTCTGAAGGTGGTCCTTCCCGGTTGAGCTATGCGCATGTGCTTTTAGTGAACTCATCAAGTTTCTGCCACCTGCAAAACCTATCGCCCCCATTCCCGAGAAGTTGGGGTGCACGTGGACCTCACCCATGCCTTCACAAGTGCCAGCGCTTCCATGGAAAGGGGTTGGGAACAAGTGTCAGCCAAGGTGACAGCATCATAGATGGGTAGGGGCTCTGTGGGGAAGCAGAGGTGGTGGTGGCAAACGGGAGGGGGCTGGAATCGTGCTGGCAGCACCATGGAGTGGTGTTTGTGGGTAAAGGACGGGGATCTGGGCGTAGCAGCCAGTCCCTTTGTGCACAGGCGTGGACCTCTGGCTGTGGCTGTCAGCCACTGTGCCTGCTGTTTGCCCAAACCCCTCAGGTGATCACCTCTATGCATGACCCCCATCAAGCCTGGGAGGCTGGGACCCCTATTGTGCCCATTCCCTGGTCAGGGGACCAAGATTTCCTGGAAATCACATAGCTAGAGAGGGTCCAAGACAGCAAACCAGATGCAGCTGTCAAAGGCAAGTCTGCACCTTTTCCTTAAAGTCAGAGGCAGATTCTCATACGCACCATGCTCACCTGAGTGTGCATGGTGTGTGTGCCTGCATGTGGTGTGTGTGTGTGTGAGTATGCAAGTGTGTATGGTATGCCTACCTATGTGTGCGTGGTGAGTGTGCAAGCTCACGTGTGGTAGAGGCACTGGCGTGTGTGCACAGGTGTGAGTGGGAGGTGTCTGCATGTGTGTGTGAGATAGTGGCCCTGTCACACCCGGCAAGCACCAAATATCACCCACGGCAAGCCCAGGGCAGGGATTTCTGCCAGTTCTCTCGTTAACACACCAGAATGCAGGCCAAGACAAAGAGCCAGCACCAATCCTTGGGGTGCACTGAACAGGACCAAGGAGGGGCTGAGGGTGGGGCCTCCTAATCACCAGGCACTGCACACATTACTTCCCTTCTTCAAATGTGCCCTGTGGACAGGTTCCGGCCTGCCTTCTCACGGAGGGCTTAGGAAGGATGAAGGAGGTGCCCCGGCTTACTCAGGGCGTGAGCAGTGGGCATGGTGGAGCCTCGTGTGTTGGACTCTGCAGCTCGGCTCTGTCTTCCTAGCCAACTGGAAAACCCCAGTGTGGTCCCAGCTCTCCGTACCCATGCTCTGTGGGTCCCACTGGGAGCTCAGTGGCCTGTGTGAAGCAGGCACTCAGTGAACGGGGAAGGGTGTGAGTGAATGAAAACACACCTTCGACAGAGACAGGGGCGGAGTGGCCCAGGTTGGGGTCCCAGGCTGGCCTTTGAGCCCTCAGAAAGGACAGTGCTCAGAACAGACCTCCCCACCCCCACCCTCGACCACTGCCCATCCTGGCCCTACCTGAACCCTGTGGGGCTGTGCTGGACAGGATCCACTTGACCAGGCAGCATCTCATCAAAGCCTGGCGGCTGAGCCTTGGCCTCTGCCACTTGACACCCTCCTTCTTGCTAAGTGGCGTGTGCCCGAGGTCCCCCAGGAGGCTGCCGTCCGATGCCTTTGACACCTCCTGCAGTAGGAACAGGCAGAGCAGCCCTGAGCCTCTGCTCAGAAGGAGGACCCCTGGATGGTCCCCAGCTGCCCTGATATCCTAGGTGAGGCCAGCCTGAACCCCACCAACAGTTCTCCTTCCAGGGCTGCACGCCTAGTGCGGGCAGGCTCCTTTCACTCTACAACCTGGCTATGGGGTAAGACGGGGCCCCTGGAAGCGGGGAGGACAGGGGTGCAGGGAGGGGTTGTCAGCAGTGATCCCAGACTTGCTCATTGGGCTCCCCCTTGCACAGGCCAGGTTGCCAGAGCTGGGTGGCCCCTTAGAAATCACGGTCCCAATCCCTCGCCTGCCTGAAGACCAGAGAGGCAAGTGGACCTGTACAGGGTCACACAGCCAGGTCCAGCTCCCTCACTCCCCAAGCAGGGTCAATGCTCTGCCTGAGTTTTCATGTTGAGGCAAGCTGAGAGTGAATGAAAGGCTGGGGGGTGACGCCAGGAGGGCTGCGCTGATGGAACCCACCACTGACACTGGCAGGGATCTGAAGAAACGGCTCCAGCTACGGACGGGAGAGTGTTGGGAGGAGCGAGCCGTGGGTGGTCATGAAGAGGCTGTGGACCAGCCGGCGCGGTGGTTCACGCCTGTAATCCTAGCACTTTAGGAGGCCGAGGTGGGGGGATCACCTGAGGTCAGGAGTTCGAGACCAGCCTGGCCAGCATGATGAAACCCTGTCTCTACTAAAAATACAAGAATTAGCCAGACGTGGTGGCGGGCGCCTGTAATCCCAGCTACTCGGGAGGCTGAGGCAGAAGAATTGCTTGAACTCGGGAGATGGAAGTTGCAGTGAGCTGAGATTGTGCTCCACTGCATTCCTGCCTGGCCAACAGAGCCAGACTCTGTCTCAAAAAAAAAAAAAAAAAAAAAAAAAGAGGCAGCGGGCTATGAGCCTGAGTCAGTGTGGATAGGAAAAGAACAGCCTGGGGTCATGGTGGAAGCCCCAGGGCAGCAAGTTTTGCTCTCCTACCACGTATTTCAGGCCCCCCAATCCTGATATCCAAACTGCCCACCATGCTCAGTTCTCATGCCGGCGGCTGGCCCGTGAGGCCTGGAGGAAGGCGGTGCATGGCAGGCTGGCTGCCACTGGCTACACCTCTGTGCACCTGCTGGGTCGAGTTTGCTGCCTCTGTGCTGTCCCCTCCTGCTCAGGGTGGCAGGGGGACAGGTGTGGCCTGGCCAATTGGACCACAGCCCACCAACGGCACTCATGCCCATTCTGTCCGTGACGCACTGCCTGAGCTCCAGCTGTGGCACTGGCACCACCCCCATATGCACATGGGTTCTGAGCATTTGGGCTCATTGGCCAGTGAAGAGGGTCCCTCAGGGGGTGGGTTGGCCGTGCCCTTCCCAGGTCACAGGCTCTCGTGTGTGCTACCTTTGCACAGTCCTGAAAAGTATTTGGTTGTTCAAAGTAAATAACAGATGGGCGGGGTTGTCAAGCAGCTTAGACAGATGCAGCCCCACAAGACAGCCCTGTGCTAGCTGGACTCTCAGGTGCAAGGGCTAGAGACTGACTCTGGCTGGTATGAACTGGGAGAATTGGCAGCAGGGAGCCCGGGCCAGTCACAGCCTGCAGGGAAGCACAGAGAGCCAGTCCTGGAAAGCAGGCAAGATCAGAGAGCAGCGCCGGACACCGGCCCTGGCCGTGCCCGTCCACACAGAGCCCAGTGATGGGGCTCTGCTGCTGCTGCAAAGGCTGGCCCCTCTCCTGAGGCATGGGCCTGGGACCGCCGCTGGTCTCTGCACACTGCAGGCTCCAGTTGAGGGAGGATTCTCCGGGTACTTCACTGGCTCATGGTCCCCTGAGGCCCATCCACTTTTGGGATGGGCAGCCGGCCCACTATTCAGTTTAGTGAAGTGGTCCCCTAGGCCGGGAGATGTCCAGTTCCCTCATCCTGGCTTTTGGGCCTTCCTCAGCTAGGTCCCGACTACCAGTCCTCCAGCTCACAGTCATCATCCACCCTTCCTCCGACACACCCTTGGCAACAACCCCTGCATGTCCCTCCCCTTCTCCGAGGCTCACCAAGCAATGAGGGGGCTCAGTGGTGCCCAGAGCTGCAGCAAGAAGAGGCACTGACCATGCTGATGGAGCAGAAAGGGGGAGAGCTGGGAGTGGACAGGTGCCTGGGGTGCTGAGGGAAGCTCCCTACATGCACATGCTATGCACGCACAGGTGTACACATGCTCACATGCACGCGTGCACACACACATGCACACATACGTATGCGTGCACAGGTGTACACATGCTCACATGCATGCATGCACACACACATGCACACATATATATGCACACACGTACACATGCTCGTATGCACACACGCACACACAAGCACACATGCGTATCACACACACGTACACATGCTCATGTGCACATGTGCACACACATACATATACACACACACTTCCTGTCAGGCTGGGTCAGAGATGCGGCTTCTCCATTATTCAAGATCTTACTTGGGAGTCTTTATTTTGGTTAAGGAGGGGAGTAGGGCAGAGAGGGGCAGCGGGTGCTTCACTACATCACAAATTCTTTGCCACAGGCTCTGCACGGCGGGTGAGCAAAGGACATCAGAAGAAATTGAGGCAGCCTGGGAGCCCCTGTCAGGAGCTCTTCGCTGAGACGCCCAGCCCCGTCTGCAGCCCATCTCAGAACAGCACTGGCTTGGCGGGCAAGGCTGCTTCTCGGGGCCCAAGGTTAGTCACAGGGATTCTGTCTTGAAGCCCCAGGCCCAGGTCGTGTGGGAGATTCCATGGGTGTCCTGGGTTCTAACTCACAGGGCTCTGTCCTCCCAGGAAGGCTGGCTGAGCCCAAAGGGCAGGCTGAGCACCTCCCAAGTGGATGTCGACACTGAGCTGAAAGTAATCTTGTCACTACAACCTCCTGTGGTCGGTAACACGATCCCCATTTTGCAGATGAGGAAACTAATTCCCTGAGTTTGGGACGTGCTGGGGCCACGCTATACGTATAGTCTTCTGATTCCAGTGTTCACAGGGGCTTGACCACGGGCTTTGCTGCTGACACTTTTTCTCGGCCTGGGTCCCTGGGGCGCTCTCTGGAGCTGGATGTGTTCTGAAGCCCCTTGGGCACATCAACAGCCTTCCAAAAGTACTGTTGGGGAGTGCTGTGATGCCCTCCTGGGCGAGGGGCCCCCGCGTGTCTCTTCTCTCTGTGGAGAGAGCCTGGGTGGAGTAGGGGCAGGGGTTCCAGGCCAGGCTCCTCCAACTGGCTGAGGGGCCAGAATCCCACCTGGGAACCCCATAAGACAGGCCCGTGATGGCCACCCCCTACTTTATGAGGTAGGCCTGGGACGGCCACCCCCCTGTGTGAGGCGGGCCTGAGATGGCCACCCTCTGTGTGAGTCAGGCCTGGGACAGCCACCCCCCTTTGTGAGACGGGCCTGAGACGGCCACCCCACTTTGTGAGGCGGGCCAGGGATGGCCACCCCCACTTTGCGAGGCAGGCCGGGGACGGCCACTCCCCTTTGCGAGGCGGGCCTGGGACGGCCACCCCCTGTATGAGGTAGGCAGTGGGTTCTGAGGAGAAAGGGGAGGGGAGGGCAGAGAGACCCCAGCAGCTGAGCTTGGGAAGCACTGGGGCCCATCAGGCTGTCGGGGAGGCTGGAGGAGGGAGAGTGACCGGGTCATCCTCATGAATATTTGACACTTGTCTGTCTGGAAGAGGGTCTGACTGAGCTGTCAGGGAATGTTAAACAGCAGCCCAGGCACCCTCCGGCTGGCTTGGGAGGCTCACAGCACGGAAGTGGGGGTGTCCTCAGAGGCGGCCCCATGGCCCCTCACCCCACAGTGCCTTGGTGCTGGGAGAGAAGCTGGGGCAGTAATGAGATGGAACATGAATGAGATGCCCCAACTCTGCTGGCAGCCCCAGAGCCCCCCTGCCAGGCCCTGACAGCCCCACCGTGCCCCTACAAGTCTGCTCCCACACCACCGCCTTGACACCTGCTGCTCCCAGCATTGGACGCTTCTGCCCTGGGTGTTCAAGGCCTCACTCAGGGAGAGCCCCTGCCTGACTACCTAGGCCACCCTCCCCTGTGCCTCCACCTCAGCCCTTCTTCACAGCACCCAGCCCTGGTGGACTGTGAACCGATCCTACTACTGTGTTTTCTGGTGCATTTTCTGTCTCTCCCCTTGAGCGCGTCAGCTCTGCGAGAGTGAAACCTGATGCTCACGTGACCTGCTTTTCCTCGTGACACAGCCTGGCACCCCAGAGATCCTCACCCCCAAAACTCAACAGTCAAAGAGCAGACCGTCAGGTTAGAAAGTGTGAAAGACATGCACAGACATTTCACCAGAGAGGACGTGTGGATGGCAAAGGCGGCGGGAGGAGAAGTTACCGTCATGAGCCACTGTGGCAACGCAGAGGAGGACCGCCGTGAGACACCACCATGTGCCTGTCCGAACAGCTGGAAACAAAGATAATGACAGCTGAACGCTGCTGAGGATGTGGAGAAACGGAATCAGCCCTGCCTTGCCAGTGGAAAGGGAAACGCCTTAGCCACTCTGGAGAACAGTGTGGCAGCTTCTTATAAAAACCAGACATGCGGCTGGGTGCGGGGGCTCAAGCCTGTAATCCCAGCACTTTGGGAGGCCGAGACGGGCGGATCACGAGGTCAGGAGATCGAGACCATCCTGGCTAACACGGTGAAACCCCGTCTCTACTAAAAAATGCAAAAAACTAGCCGGGCGAGGTGGCGGGTGCCTGTAGTCCCAGCTACTCGGGAGGCTGAGGCAGGAGAATGGCGTCAACCCGGGAGGCGGAGCTTGCAGTGAGCTGAGATCCGGCCACTGCACTCCAGCCTGGGCGACAGAGCGAGACCCCGTCTCAAAAAAAAAAAAAAAAAAAATCCAGACATGCTCTACCACAGAGCCCGGCCATGGTACTCTTGGGCGCTTCTCCTGGAGAAATGAAAAGTTATGTTCAAGTGAAAACCTGTACACAAATGTTCATGGCAGCTTTACCTGGAATGGCCCCAAACTGGAGCCATCCCAATGCCCTTCGATGGGTGAACGATTAAAAAACTGCAGGGCGTCCGCACCACGGAATCCTGAACAAGTCAAACAAACAAACCGCTGGCGCACACCACACCTGCGTGAACCTCCAGAGAATGACGCCGAATGAAAAAGCCAACTCGAAAGGTCACATTCTGTGTGATTCTATTTATATAACATTGTAAAACGACCAAGTGTCAGAAATGGAGAACAGACGAGAGAGCCAGGGGTTAAGGATGGGGGGAGGTGGCAGGAGGGGAGGGGTGCGGCTCTCACAGGGCAGCAGGAGGGGCCTTGTGGGGACGGAGCTGTTTTGCATCTCGGTGGTGCTGTTGGATGCCTGAACCTACGGATGTGATGAAATTGCAGCGAAAACGCACGCGGGAATGAGTGCGTGTGAACTGGGAAATCGGATAGGGCTGGTGGTTTGCGTCATTGCGGACACACCGGTTGTGCTATTGTGTTGTAGTTTTGCAATGTGCTGTCTTGGGGGACACCGCGTAAAGGGTACACGGGCCCTCTGTGTGAGCTCCTACAACTGCATGTGAATCTACAATGAGCTCAGTAAAGATTTCCATCAAAAAATACTCTCACGCACCCAAACAGAGGGCATTAAAAACACAAGCATGCACAAGGCCCTGAATAAATATTCACGAATGATCAAAAGTCCCCTGTGCTCTTCCTAATTCACCCGGGACTCTCCCCTCCCACTCCTGCTCGATGCCAGCCTCATTTTAACGGGCGACAGAACTGTCATTGTCCACCAGCTTCAGGGGATGGCCAGGGTTGAGTGGCAGACGCCAGTGACGCCAGAAGATCTGGGCCCTGGGTTCAGGCAGAGTCCCTGGTGGCACACTTGGCAGTGTGGGCACTCAGGGCTGTGTCCCAGAAACGGCCCTAGGCTGGCCCTGGGGACCTGCAGCCTTCTCAAAGGTCACAAGATTCCCTCAAGGGTAGAGGCTGCTGGTGAGCCAGGCAGGCCCTTCTCTGCCAGTCACCTGGGGGCCAAGATGCGTGGTTCCTGTCCAGCCAGGCAGGCCAGGACCAGGCCTCAACTTTCTTCTAAGTCCTCCTGGCCTGTGCAGAGCCAGGGAGGGACGGAAAAGGGATGGCGTGGGTGATGCCCCTGCTGCGTGCTGGTGCCGAGTTAGTTGTTTGGAGGGGTTATTTAATGGTCACGCCAACTTTTTGAGGTTCCTTAGAACCTCAAAATTACCCAACGCATCCAGCTGAGCCCCAAATCCTGCAGTGGGTTCTAGCTCACCCCCTCTCACGCAGCTTGCCAGGGTCCCTGGGGTATGTGTTCTCCTGTTATTCAACAGGGGTAAACCCAACCTGTTCCGAGTCAGCTGCGTCCTGGGGGCTTTGGCCTGAGGTCTCCGGCACTGGGGAGCTGCACCTACAAGGTGCAGGAGATGACTTAGACCCCAGGCCATCGCACTCTCCAGCTCCCCACTGCCATCCCCTTTACAGAGGGAGGGCACGGCCTCAGCTCAGAGCCTCAACAGGCCACAGACCGTGGGTGGGAGTTTATTGCTGCCGCCTTATTTCACGGCAATGTGGTGGTTGCCTTCCACTCCTGCTCCCGGCTTCCTACTCACAGTACTGATTTAAAGATTCCCTTTCAAATGGATTCACTAAAATTCAACACACGAGTTAATTTAAAGAAAAATAGTAAGACACAATAGCACAGGTCACAACAGATACAGCAAAACGGTAAAGGCAGGAAGTGTGTATTTCTCTCTGTGACTGAGGCTGAGGGTCTGCTCGACTCAGCCAGGTGACCCCCGGGTCTGAGTGACAGCGGCCTCTCGCCACACAGGCCGCTGAGACTGACACGTGGCTGGTCCACACTGAGACGTGCCCTCCATGTAAATACACACTGGGTTCCAAACGTTTACTTACTAGACTATCAAATAGCACATTAAAAATTCTATCGATGGCAGGTTGAAATGATAATCATTTACACTGGGTTCAATAAAACATATGGTTAAAATATTTTAACTTTTTCTTCTTTTTTTACTGTGCCTACTGGCACATTTGTTTTTTTTTTTTTTTTTTTTTTTTTTTGAGACGGAGTCTCGCTCTGTTGCCCAGGCTGGAGTGCAGTGGCCGGATCTCAGCTCACTACAAGCTCCGCCTCCCGTTTTACGCCATTCTCCTGCCTCAGCCTCCCCTTACTGGCACATTTGAAGTGACAGCTGCGGCTTGCATCCTGTCTCTGTTGGACAGCACTGGTCTGGATGGTTCTCAGACCTGCCAGCCGGCTGGCTTGGGGCAGCATCCTCCTGGCAGGACACAGCCGCGGCAGCTGTTCTCTGCCACCCAAGTGCAGCTGGAGTCGGAGCTGCCTCAGAAGGGTGGCCTGGTGGAATGTGCAGGTCAGGTTGGGGGGGTGGATGAGGCAGGGGCCACCTGGGGGAGGCGAGCGGAGCCCAGGCCCAGGAGAGCGGGGGAAGGCTGAGCCAGGCGGAGGTCATGGCTGGGTGCTGGGGATATTATGGAGACAGGACCTACTCTAGATGTGGGCAGTGAGGGAGGGGCGGTGGCTCCCCAGTGCCTGAGGAAACAGTCACTGTTGGGACGTAGGAGGCAGGGCTGTCCCCCACGCCTTCCTCTCTGCCTGAACACGGTCCAGTCTCTGCCACAAACACCACACCGTCACCCCTAGAACCTCCACACCACAGACAGACGCTGCGCACTTGGAACAAACCTCCAGGACCTGGACCGGACAGTCTACCTCGTGGCTCCCTACGCTGTAGGTCCCCTGAGAGGCCAGGTGGCCCACGGGGCAGCATCCCACGCCTTGCCCGATGCCCAGCATGGCACAGCTTTGTCCTGTGGAGGCCCATCTGACTGAGAAAATGCAGTCAGACTGTCAGGGGCGTGCCAAGGTGAAACCCTTGGGCTGCTAGTTTAGTCTCCATGGTTCTCGTCAACTGTGCTCCGGAGAAACTCCCACGGAGCCGTCCAGAGCAGACATGGCAGAGGTGAGCAGGGGGCACATGGCCTGTGAGAAGTGGGAGGTGCACGGCCAGAGGCCAGGCAAGGTCCTGGGAAACCTGTGCTAAAGTGTCCAGGCTCCGTTCTCCAGAGGTGGTGTTCTAGGAGCACATGCACGGGCAAGACGCATCGCTCACTCCTCCCAGTTGTCTGCAGACTTAACGGATGCAAAACAGAAGTGAGTGGCTTCGTATGTGCCACCAGGGCCCCCGGGTGTGGGCTCAGAGGGCACGGCTAGTGGCGGGCAGGGTAGGAGATCAAAGG
This sequence comes from Piliocolobus tephrosceles, assembly GCF_002776525.5. Classification (NCBI taxonomy): domain Eukaryota; kingdom Metazoa; phylum Chordata; class Mammalia; order Primates; family Cercopithecidae; genus Piliocolobus; species Piliocolobus tephrosceles. The sequence continues at coordinate 107,895,496 of NC_045448.1, forward strand.
CAGATGGATGTGATGTCCAGCAGCGAGGACAGTGGGAGGGGTCTGTGGCCAACCAGTTATGTGAATCCCACACTCTTGCTTCCCAGCTGGGTGACACTGACAGAGAACCTGACAGCTCCGAGCCTCAGTTTCCTCATCTGCAAAATGGGGGTGACAACATGCCTTCACAGGGTCAAGGGGAAGGCGAGGTGACAAAGCCCCCAGCGGGAGAGGGTCAGTATTGCTCGCCCTTCCGATCCCAGGGAGGGTCTGGCTGTCCAAGCCCGTAGCCTGGCATGCCTGGCAGGGAAGCCCAACGTGCCACTCTCAGCGGCCGCACGCCAGAATCACGCCAGGGGGCTCTTACCATCCGCCTGCCCAGGGGCTGGATTGTTTGATGCAGAGAGGCCTGGGCTACTCTGTTCTTATAAAGCTCCTCGGTAGATCTGAAAATGCCGCTTGGATAATTTGTTTAGAGTGTCAGTCCCTCCAAATAGAAAATTCTTGGCCTTGCCTGGAAGACGAAGGGGGTCTCCCTGTTCTCACCCCCTTCCTTTCTGGGAGGGTTTCCCCGAGGCCAGGGCCAGCAGGGGACATCCAGGCTGCTCAGCTGTGGGGCTCTCCACCCCCACCCTGTCCATGGCTGCTGCAGTGCGGACTGGCCCACCCAGCACTGCTTGCTGTCACTGGCTCTATTTCTATCACTCGGGACAGATGGCAGGAAGCAGTGGTGGGCGTTGTGTCGTGCAGGCCCCCGGGGTATGGAATCAGGAAGCTCTGGGGAGCCTGGATTCTACACCCACCCCGGGCACAGACAGACATGGGCCAGGCAGCTTGCCTTGTTGGGGGAGCCGCGGTGGTCATGAGTCCGTGAAGATGCAGACATGCACATGAGCACACACACACACGCACACACAACGCTGCGCCCCAGCCCTCTCACAGCACCAGAGCAGGAGAGCCGGGCTGTGCCCCCCGCTCTGATGGCTGCCACCTTGGCAAGGATAAGCCCCCATGCTGCCCAGCAGCGAGGATGCCACGTTCACCCAGGGGAGAGCTTGAGTTGCCCGTGGCCACATTGCCTCTTGGTGGCCTTCCCAGGCTCTCCCCGACAGCCAGAAGGGATGGCACAGGCATTCCCTTCATGTATGGAGACCTCACTCTGTGCCAGGGGCCAGGCCAAGCTGCTTGGTAAAGGATCATACGTCCCCCAGGAAAATGGGAAGACAGTGGCACAGAGGAGCTAAGTAACCTGTCAGAGGACACACAGCCGGTGTGTGACGGGGCCAGGGCTGAGCCCAGGTCTGCTGGTGCAGAGTCGGGGCTCACAACCTCCAAGGCACAGCCATGACACCTCCTGGCCATGCCGGGCTCCTGCCCGGGGTCCTTCAGTCCCACACGGTGAGGATCTGGGCTCTGTGCAAGACCCACGGACATTTGTGTGCACATGTGGGGCACTGCTGGCAGTGGCCCCGACTTGAGTCAGCCAGGCCCGTGCCCTCCCACCCCGCACTGCTCATCACACGGCCTGGCAGACGCTGTGAGCATCTCTCAGACCCAGATGGGAAGACTGAGGCTCAGAGAAGGGAGGGTCCTGCCCTGAGTCAGTGGGGCAGAGGTGGGGCTACAGTTTGGTTCTCTAGGGCACTATCCAGAGTGCCCACCTTGAGAGAGGATCCCACGACAGAGCTGGGCACAGGGGCGTGTGGTACCGGCAGGAGGGGACTGGGATACAGGGGACTTGCCCCTGGCCTATCCCAGCATCTGCCCGCTGTCCACGTGCTGAAGGTTGGGGAAGGCCGGGGCATTGGGCAGGCTGGGAGGTGAGGTCAGAAAAGACCACCAGCTGCTTTTCCTGGCTGAGCCTGGCCCAGGCCCGGCCAGACTGATGGAGAGGGCATGCTGGGCAGAGAGGTGAGAAGGTAGCAGATCGGAGGGGGAAGCTGGGCCGACCCTAGTGTGGGACACGCCACCCCCACGCTGCCCTCCCGTCTCAGCTCAGCTGCTCCTTCTCCAACTCTGCGGGTCCCCTTGCTTCTCTCCCTGCCACAGGGCTGCTCTGTGGCCTTCCAGGGCATCAGCTGATCACAGATGACAGATGCACCTGCTCAAGGGCAGCACCAGTTAGCTGGGGCCGGGAGCCCTGGGCAGGGAGCAGCACGGGGCTCACCCCACTCTGTGCCCTCCCCCAACTCTCAGGCTCCTGCCTGCCCCAGGTCTGGGCACTAGGTCGGGAAGACGTGCTAACTTCTCTCCCCTCTTCTGTTTCACCCTGGGGGCTGACAGTGCCTTCTTCCCCGCAGAAGCCACACTGGCTGCTCCTGGAAGTCACTGGGATGCCCAGGGCTGGGTTGGGGAGGGCAGGTGGGCTCTAAGTCCCCTCTGCTAAGTCAGCAAAGCAGTTCTCTGCCTCACGCAGAAGGTCTTGATAAGACGAGGCAACCTGAATTTAAAATGCTGGGGCCCTGTCCTTCCTAGCTCTGGATCCACAGCCCAAAAATGGGAAGCAACTAGCTCCAGGTCATGTGGTTACTGCAGGGCATGTGGCCAGGTGGAGTCTGGCTTGTGTGCACTCACTAGAGGGCTCAGAGGGCACAACAGACCACCGGCCCAGGGAGTCAGGCCCACGGCTGGGATAGGCCCCTCCTCTGCCATCTGGTTAAAAGCATGCCCTTCTCCTCCTGTGTCGTCTTCTTCCACAGCGTCCAAGCCCTAGGGACCTGCTGCGCTCTGGAGTAAGACAGAGCAGGATTCAAATCTCAGCCACAACTCTTTGTAGCCTGTGGTCTGGGGCAGGCCTCTGTTTCCCCATCTGTGAAGTGGGGATGATACCAACAGCTGCCTTGTGGGCTGCATGAGAGTCCAGGGAGATAATACGGGAGACAATGGCCCGGAGGGGCGCTGGCACCCTAACGCTCCTGGCCCTCAGCCCTGCCCTTCTCCTGGGCTCTTCCTGGAGAGCTGAGGCAGAGCCCCTTTCTTCCCAGCGCGGCCTGGGGTCTTTTGAAATGGGGGAGCAAATTAGGGCCCATCTGGCACAGTGCCCTGCAACAAGGCTAGAAGCCAGGTAGAAGGGGTTCCTGGTGCACGTGCTGGGCTGTGAAGACACCACAGCCCCAACACCGCCACAGCAGCCCCTGCCGCAGAGGCTGCGGGTCCTTCAATCCTTTCTCCTAAGAGCTCGTGGGATCAAGCTCATGGAGTCCTGGAGCTGTTCCCTTTCTCTGCGCCTCGGTGTCTAGAATGGGAATGGCAGTGCCCCCCCGCCACCCTCCAGGAGTGAGGTGAGAATTCGTGAATGGCTGGGGAGTGTGGGGAGAAGGCTGGGGAGCCGGGCAGTCATGGGACGTTACTGGGGGACAGCCACTGACCATGACCCTGAGGACTCGGAATACCTCCCAGCCTGAGCTCTGATTACAGTCCCTGCTGCCACAAGAAAGGAAGGTCACTTTTCACCATCTCCCATTGATCTTGATGAGAGACCTGGTGGTGGCTTCTCCTAGGACCACTGTCTCTGCTGGGCCCAGCACCAGAAGGTGTGGGTCTCACTCCCCTCCCTGGCCAGGCCAGTCACCGGAAAGCCGCTAGCAGACATAAGGACAGCGAGACTCACTGGGGCCCAGGAGCCAGTTGTGGGAGGGTGGAGGGCAGTGTAGGGCCACAATGGCCGAGGGAAGAACCAGAGGTAAGTGCAGGACTCGGGCCACCCACTCTGCCAGTCTGGCAGGGGCAGGAGTGGCCAAGCTCCCAGAGTGACCTTTGGCAGTTAAGGCCAGCAGAGGAAAGGCAAGGGAGGGGAGGACTGTCCTCTGCTGGTGGTCAGAGCTGGCTGTGTACACATCTGTATGCAGCCTGGCTCTGGAAATTCCCATCTCTGCGGTCATGCGGGGGTCACTCAATGCATCTCTGCCTGTGGGCACAGTCGCGCTGTGTACCCCGATGCCGGGGTGAGAGGAAAGAAGGCACATTTTCCATGTGCAGTGTTGCCATGCTCAAAAGGCTTCATGCCACCACCTCAGTTGATCCTCTTGGCACCCTGGAAGATGGAGCAGACAGATCTAGGGCGGCCTGGAGTTTGGGGGCAGTGTGGTCCAAGCCAGCCACCCGCCCTTGCTTGGATGCTTGTCCTCACAGGTGAAAGAGGCAGGACGCCCTGTCTTCAGGGCAGAGACACTGAGGTGCCAACCCCGTATCCCTTCTTTCCTACACTCAAGACCCTGATTCTCTCTGGGTCCTTCTGTCCTTCTTTCTTTCTCCTTCCTGCCCATATGTCAGTATGAGACCATGTGTGCTGGCTGGAGCTCCAGCAGCCACGTTGCACCTTAAGGTAACCTCAGCAGTGATACGGAGCGGGCCTGAGACGCTGCTGACCAGGCGGCCTCCAAGCCAGCCCTCCACTGCCCCTCTGGACTTCTGCATGAGAGAGAAACCCCCGCTAATCTTGTTCCAGTCCCAAGCCACTGTTACTTGGGGAGTTCTGTTATGAGCAGCCAGACCTGGTTCTGAACTAGCCTGAATGTGTGGGCAGCTCACAGGGCAGCAGGCCAGACCTTCCGAGAGTCACCTAGAGGCTGGAAGGCAGCTTATTTCTCCTTCCCTCGTTCCTTCTTTAATTCTTCACCCTGCCCTGCTCCCCACCAGTCCCTGCTCGACTGTTTCTCGAACTCTGTGCCAGGCATTTTTCTCGGGTTCTCTCTCTGACCTCCCCACAGTCCCGCTGAGAGGGAACGTGTGGGGAGTGTCCTTGTCAGGGGCTCCGAGCCCTTTGAAACGAAGTGAGCACTCATTCATTACTCGATTGCTTGATTAGAAGATGCGTCCATTGACCAACTTCCAAGCTTGAGAGACTCCCTCTCAGGCTCACCCCTCCCCCAACCCTGAAGGCTGTGGGGCCCGGGCTCAGTGTCAGCCACGCTGGCACCTGGCCCAGGGGCCTAACTGAGCAGGACGAGTCGTGGGCTGACCCCAAGCTCCTCCTCTGTCCAGCTTCCCTTCCACAAACACTTCAAACCTCTCCCATCCCAAGGGAGCCCCAGGAGTTCAGCCTCCCGGCCAGGACACCCCAACGCCAGCCACGACACCCTAAAGCTCGCTTTCCCCAAAGGAAAGTGGAACAAGAGGGGACAGGGGTCAAAGAAAAATGCTTCCTGGTCCAGGGCAACCCCCAGAACCCCCCATTCCTCCCCACGACCCCCTCCAGAGCAAGACTCCACTCTCCCAGCGCCTACCTTAGCCGGCTGCATCCTGGGTGCTGAAGGCAACTGTTGCCAGGCCTCCCCACTTCACAGCCGAGGCAGACAGGACTGCCCAGGCCGGCTGGCAGCTGCCTCATGTTTGCCTGGACCCAGACGTAATTGTCAACGGCGGCTTCTCGCCCTCCCCCTGCCCACCCCTTCCTCCCTGCCGGCTTTTATCGCTCCACCCCTCTGCCTCCTCCCGCCCTCCCTCCCTCCTCCCTCTCTCCATGGCCCCTAATCCGGCCTCTCAGAGCCTGTCGAGAGCCTCTATCTGGCTCTCCTGGCCTCTCTCCTACCCTGTCACCAGCATCTCCCTGAACCTCCTCCGCCATCTGCCTCTTTCTCTGCTCCTCGCCTTTCTTGGTCACCAAGGAAGAATGGGGGTAGGGGGTGCGGGGAACTGGGGCTGGGGAGAGGGGCGCTCAGGGCAGGAGTTTCTGCCCCAAGAAGTGGGGAGGAGCCGCAGCTGAACCCAGAGCGCCCAGGAGGGACGGTGGAAGTGGAAAAGGAACGGATCGTTTCTGGAGGCATTTTCCAGAGCAAGTCAGGACACCCCCACCGCCCCAGTCCTGCCTGCCACTCTCCAGACACAGGACAGTGCCACCCTTATGATGATCTCAGCCCAAGGGGCCCCCAGGAGAGCAGGGAGCCATGCTCCCAGCATCTGAAGCGTCCCCTCTCAGGGTCCTGGCCTGAGGTGCTGGTCTGCAAGGTGCTGGTCTGGGGCTCACAACCCAGAAACAGGGACAGCCACCAGGGTCCCATCCTCAGGATGATACTCAGGGTCCTTCCACCTCTTTCATCTGTCCCTCATTAACCACCTCCCATTCACCCATCCTCGGGCCTCGAAGTGTGGGTGTCTCCCCAAAGCATGAGCTGCTCATGCTCTCCAGCTGTGCTGGGCCCCTCCCAGCTCCCAAGTCGGGATGCCTCCAGGGCAGCCGAGGACCTGACGGGATCTCCTGGGGTGCGAGGGTGGGGGATGGGGGTGAGGGCTCCCAGGCATCCCTGCGAGAGGGGGCTCCGTCCCGTCCCTCGGGCGGGCAGCTCCTGGGCGTTTGGTTGGCCCCCAAGCAAACCACTCAGGAGCCAGGTGCCCGAAATCTTTGCCAAGTTTCCCTTTTTGGAGCCCAGAGGAGCCAGCCTGTGCCAGTAGTTCCCATGGAGACGAAGCCCTGGGATGCCTCCCTCCTTCGCAGCCTGCACAATTGTGCTTGCATGCCCTTTTTCTTTTTTTTCTTTTTTCTTTTTTTTTTTTTTTTTTTTTTTGAGCCAACCAATTAGCTCCAACTTTCAGATCCTCAGGGGAAGAAAATAGCCCGGAGCTGTCAACCCACCGAGGCGAGGAGGAGGTTTCCAGAGGGGAGGCAGCAGCCCAGGTGTCTGGCCCCGTCCAGCTCCCCCGCGCCCCACCCACACTGCACCCTGGGAAGTGGGGGAGGGAGGGAGGTGCCTTCATGGCTGTCAGCTCAGGACCAGCATCCTGGGAGCTCATCTGCTTTTTTTTTGAGACAGGGTCTCACTCTGTCACCCAGGCTGGAGTGCAGTGGTGTGATCATGGCTCACTGCAGCCTTGACCTCCCAGGCTCAAGCACTCCTCCTATTTCAGTCTCCCGAGCAGCTGGGACTACACGGCACATGCCACCATGCACGGCTAATTTTTATATTTTTTTGTAGAGATGGAGTCTCACTATGTTGCCCAGGCTGGTCTCCAAGTCTTGGGCTCAAATGATCCACCTGCCTCTGCCTCTCAAAGTGCTGGAGTTCCAGGCGTGAGCCACTGTGCCCAGCCCCATCCTCCCTACACCGCCTGGGACAGTCCTGCCCTTCTGACTCTGAGCAAGCCTCCGCACGCAGGGACTCATCGAGCATCTTGAGTCCTCATAGTGGCCTTGGGAGAAAAGTGTCATTATCTCCCTCTACAGATGATAACGGTGAGACCCAGAAAAGCTAAAGGACTTGCCCAAGTCACAGGCTAGGGAGTGGTAAAGCCAGGGCCCAAAGCCTGTTGCCTGCTTCCCGGAGTGAGCACCATGGGTGCTGAGATCCCGCTGGCGGCTCTATGCCCACAGCTTACACAGCAGCTTGGAAAATTGGTGACCGCACTGCCATGATGGGCTGGTCTTCCCGATGGCCTGGCCGGAGGAGTCAGGAGCAGAGGAGCCCACTTGTCACAGCAGCACCCCCGAGAGTTGCTCACCCTTGCTTGGCACCCTCACCGACATCCCACACTCAGATGCGCTGTCCTTGGAGTTCACAGGTGTGACACCGCAGGCCTGGGACAACTGCCCTGCCCTGCTGGGCCCACCAGTTGCTCGGGCCTTGTGAACCTCCCACTGCAGCTAGTACCCAGGTGGGCACCCCTGGTAAAATGCAGAAGTGGAGTGTGCGTGCCCCCTGCCACCACAACCCGCTTCCTCAGTGGCCTGTCCAGGGCCCCGGGCACTCCCAGCTGGGCCCCTCCCCTGGGCCTGTGGGGAACACAGGAATGAGAAGGGGAGGAGAAAGGGGTCTGGGACTCCCACGTGGGCTCAGAGGCGGCCCTGGCGTGGGCACACGGGCATCTGCAGGCTTCCCAGAGACGGCTTTGGCAATTCCCAGTGTTCTCTGTGGTGTGTCAGACCCGCAGCAGGTTAAGGAGGCTCGAGAGGACTTCGTCTTGTCCGCTAGGAACGCTTCAGCCCTGCGTTTCCCGCTGTGGCTTCCTCACGTAGGGGCTGTGGGGAGACACCGAGGCTGGGGTGAGTTTGGAGGTGAGAAAGGAAGGGATGATTTCAAGCCTGGAGGAAGGTCAGGTTTCCTCTCGTCGTCACAGTGTTTCAGGAGGCCGTCGTGGGCTGTTCTAGCTGGCCAGGGCCCTCACTCTCGTCCTCCCCAGGCGAGCGGCTCCCGGTGCCCCCGCCCACAGACCTTGTTGCTCGTGATCCCGCATTCCAGGCCCAAATTCAAGTCCCTCCTCCCCAGGCCCCCAAACCCAGCTCCGTGGAGCCCCCAGCCCAGGGCTCTTTTCCTTAGGCCCTATTTTTTGTTGGGCCCTGGCTGAGGGGTACGAGGCGGCGGGGGAGAGAGAGAGAGAAGCCTGGCCGGCTGGGGGCATCTTGGTAAGAAAATACAAATAGTCCTTAGCACTTCACATCTCACAACACAAGCTCATCCCCCATCCAGGCCCATGTCATCGTCAACTCTCCTGCTCCCTACCCAGCTCAGGCCTGGGGGTGGCGGCCTGGGGCGGGCAGCCTGGGGCAGGCAGCTGGGGTGGCGGCCTGGGGCAGGCGGCAGGGGTGGCGGCCTGGGGCGGGCAGCCTGGGGCGGGCAGCAGGGGTGGCGGCCTGGGGTGGGCAGCCTGGGGCGGGCGGCAGGGGTGGCTGCCTGGGGTGGGTGGCTGGGGTGGCGGCCTGGGGTAGGCGACCGGCATGGCAGCCTCCAGCTGAGCTGTGCTCTGGGTTTGCAGAGGTTGAGAGCTGTCCTTCTTTCTCTGTGGGCTGCTCCAAGGGTCCTCGGAGCCTGGCCTCCTGGTTCCCTGACTAGAGTGTTTCACATGGGCCTCAGGGAACCCATAAGCCCCCAGAACCTAATGGCAGCTCTGCCTCCTCTTGGGCTGAGGTCGGTTCACTCTCTGGGCGGCCTCCTTTGACTGGACCTAGGAGACTCCACGCCGAGACTCCATGTCACAGGAGGCCCTCACCTGGGCCGCCAGCCCTCTCCTTAGCTCTGCCTTCAAGGCAGCCAGCCTGACTGCCCTCGAGACTTTGCAGTGGGTGCGGCATCAGTTCAAGGGATTTCTCAGACTTCAGGGAACACCGTGAAGCTCTCTGGCAGCTTTCTTTAAAGCCCCTTTCCTTGTAGCTTGAAGTGAAGAAAGGGTGGCTGACCACATGCCTCGGACTCAGCTCACCTCCCTGAAACCTCCCTCCCCTAACCTCAGCGCCTGACTCCTTGGCTCCCACTCCAGCCCTCAGTGTGGGTAGGGGCTCAGCCACCTCTTCCCTAAATTCTGCTTCACTCATGGGCAGAAGTCAAGGGCTCAGATGGGGCCCCACCCTCTACTCATCCCCTCCCTCCCTCCTCACCCAAGCCGCAGTTCTTGGTCAGCATTTGTAAGACGGACGAGTGCGGACCACCTAAGGACCGGCACACCCAGCATGTGCTAGGAAGGGCTGGGACCACAGACAAGGAACTTTATTCTGGCAGCAGGTGCTGTGTGCACCAGGTTGGCCACCAGCCTCCTGGTTCAGTTCCTGGCACTCAGGCTAGAAGCGATGGACGGCCCGGGCTCGGGGAGAGCAGGGAAGGGGGACGCTGTCCACATTTGCCCAAAGCGGGGCCTCGGGCTGATTCCAGAAGACTCAGATGTGGCCGAGTGGCGCTGTTCTCCGCTGATTCATTCGGAGGAGTGTTGCTCTTTCTACTCCGCCCACATCCAGTCTCTGCCTGAGCTTTCTCAACTGTCAGGCAGGTAAATAACAATGCCTGCCTCCCAGTTAATTCATGGAAAGTGCTTCCTGACTTATGCTCAGAACTCAGTAAATAAATATTAACTCACAGTGTTTGTCCCTTCAGGTAGTTGGGCAGGCTCTTGCCCGGCCACGTGGCTCTCCCTTTGTACACCTCGAGCCAGCTGGAGCCGCCCCGAGCAGCCACCTGGGACCTCAGACACCCTGGCCCATCTGGCATTGCTTTGGCAGAATCTATCGTGAGGCCTTCTGCTGGGGGGCCAGGTTGGAGGGTCTGGAAGAACTCCTAGCACCCCCAATCTGTCATCCCCGCCACAGGGACAGCAAGGACACTTGGTTCAAGTCACCTTGGCGATAGGGCCTCGCTCCTGCATGCCCACAGGGAATGGGAACTGGCATTGCCTCCAGGAAGAAACCTCCAGGGCCACCAGGACCCGGGGACCTGCTTCCAAAGCCTAGCTGGGCTTCAACTTCGGAGACCCTGAACCAGCCATGGAACTTCCTGGAGCTTCCTCTGCTCAACCAGATGAGAGTTTGCTCCCTCAGAGACTGTCACGGGACAGAAGAAACAGATTGTGACCTCAGAGGGGCTTTGTTTTGCATATAAAGTAGCACTAGCATTTTGGGATTCCAGAATTTTAAAAGCCAGAGAAATAGGTAATTTATCTTTCTCTGTGGCTATTTCTGTCTCTCTGCCAACTGCCGAGGGCCGCCCCATCCCCGGGTGACCAGTATTCCCGTGGTGCTCTCGAAACAAAACGCCTTTGCAAAAGACAATGTTCCGTTAGCTGGGCCCCAGTTTCTGGACACTAAATTCGAAGAGTGGCAGCCTTTTCCCAGTTTATAAGGGGAACATCAAAGTCCAATTTTTTTTTTTTTTTTTTTTGAGACGGAGTCTCGCTCTGTCGCCCAGGCTGGAGTGCAGTGGCCGGATCTCAGCTCACTGCAAGCTCCGCCTCCCGGGTTTACGCCATTCTCCTGCTTCAGCCTCCCGAGTAAGCTGGGACTACAGGCGCCCGCCACCTCGCCTGGCTAGTTTTTTGTATTTTTTAGTAGCGACGGGGTTTCACCACGTTAGCCAGGATGGTCTCGATCTCCTGACCTCGTGATCCGCCCGTCTCGGCCTCCCAAAGTGCTGGGATTACAGGCTTGATCCACCGCGCCCGGCCCAAAGTCCATTTTTTAGGACTACTTCTAATAACTGTGGGCTGTGTAATTTGGACGAAATTCCCAGTTCAGGACAACTTAAAAAGCTGCTCAAAATTTGTGTGTGTGTGTGTGTGTGTGTGTGTGTGTGTGTGTGTGTAGGGGGGAGGGGGCGGGGTGGCGGGCATTTTGAACAGCTTTTAAAGTTATATTTATTTATTTATTTAATAAATATATGTACATAGATATATTTAAGTCTAATTGAGAGAACTGGGAAGGAAACAAAGCAGTGAAGAATTACAAGGCCAAGATCTAGGAAAAGGAGGCAACTCAGAGACACATGCACTGTATCTGGGATTATGTTTTCTGTAGGGGGTCTGCGGATTCTAGAAGATACTGCAAAGCCCTCACAGGAAGGCTACCTGGCAAATGTCTTACGCTTCGGGTTGGAGCCCCAGCGGGCTTCACCCTATGAATACAAATGAATCAGAAGTAGACCAGCCCTTAAATTAACTCAAATCATCTCATTCCCTACAAGTAGATGAAAGAGATCTAGCTCACTGCATCCCCGGCCATCTGCCAGATGTAAATATAATCCTCGCAGAGGAAGATAACTCCATCCCAGACCTGAAATTACTTGTACTCAGTAAAAAAATTGCCAAGTATGGGAGGAGACAGGACAAAACTAACAAAAAACAAGAGAAACAACAGGCACTAGAAACAGACTAATGGAGGCTCCATATAAGGGACTAACTGAACTTTAAAATAGCTATGCTTAATAGGTTCAAATAGATAAAAGATAAAATAGGTAATTTTGAAAGAAAACTGAAAATATTTAAAAAATTGCTTCTATTCCATTTGTAATCCCATCAATTTTATTTTTTAAATGCAAGGGTGCTACTTCCCCCAGGTAAGTCAACAGATGAGTAACAAGGAAAAAGAAAAAAAACCCTCTAGGAAAGGCAAAAAAGAGGCAGTCACGCTACATTCAAGGATGCTTTTCTGACAGTGATAACAATACATTGTGTATGCACCATTCTAATTTCTAGTAGAAAATTTGTTGCTGGTTTATAAGATGCAGTTAATCATAGACAATTCCAGCCTGGGCAACATGGCAAAACCCCGTCTCTACAAAAAATACAAAAATTAGCCAGGCATAGTGGCACGCACCTGTAGTCCCAGCTATTTGGGAGGCTGAGGCATGAGAATCGCTTAAGCCCAGAAGGTGGAGGTTGCAGTGAGCCAAGATTGCACCCCTCCACTCCAGCCTGGGTGACAGAGCGAGACCCTGTCTTGAAACAAACAAACAAACAAACAAAAACAAACAACACAAACACTCCCTGAAACCCAGCCAACCACAATCGGAAAGGACTTTCTGCCTTTGAACAGAGGCCTGTCTCCCTCTTCCCTTGTACACGCCCAGACACTAGCTCTGCCCCCGGCCCAGAGCAGTCACGGCAAACAACAACAATAGTAACAGGCAGCTTCCGCCTACTGAGCATTTGTTTTGTGCCAGGCCACTGCTAAGGGCTTTCCGTGAATGATCACATTTGATTTGCACAACGCTTTGCGGAGGCTGTGACTCTTCTCCCCATCTTACAAACGGAGAGGCCGAGCGAACGAGTATTACAACCAGGCTGTGGGTCTAGGTCCGCCTGCTCCTGACAGCAGGCTCCCAGGCTGGGACCCACGCCCTAGCTGCATATTGCTGGAATAACCCCTGGATGCCTGTAGCCAGAGGAGACCTTAGAACTCTCCTCTCCATAAACACTCATTAAACACCAACTGTGTACAGGGCCCCAGCCTAGGAAACCTGGTTTTAAGGACCCAGAACCAAGTCTCAGGCAAGTGAGCACGCTTTAATGGATCTGAGGTCTGTCCATCTCTTCTGTCTCTCCTCTTCCTCCTTTGTGGAACACAGCATCCAGCACTCAGGGCTGACACAGGGATGGGCTGGGGATGACTCTAGGCCACATGCGCAGGATAGAAGGGGCAGGGCACAATCCTGTTCTGGCCACCAGACCACTCCTAAGAAAGCTGGGTGGGGGCTGTGGAAGATGCTTCCTTCTGAAGAGATAAGGGTGAGTCCCCACTGTGGCCCAGGTCCCAGGTCCCTTCCTTGGGAGCCAGCACTCAGAGAGGAGCTAAGTGCTAGTACCCCCATTTCTAACCTGGGTGCAGGCAGGGAGGCTCGGCCTTCAGACAGGCCTCCCTCACCCCGCTGGGCACCAATAAATCCAAGATGGGATCTGCAGAGGGCCCAGGGCTCTGGGGCAGTGGAAGGCTCCGGGGCCACGAGGCAGGGCCTGCAGCCAGCCCAGACCTAGGCCACAGTGCCCCTGCCTGACTAGTGGCATGACCTGAGTGGTTTGGCCGGGCAGGGCGGTCCCCTGGGCCAGCAAGGTTGCAGTGGGGATAGGGTGAAGAGGGGACAAAGGGAGGAAGCAAAGGGCCAGGAAGGGCATAAGAGGGAAGTGGGAGCCAGCGGGGAGGCCAGATGAGGATGGGGTGGGGGGCGAGGAGCTCAGAGAGGGGCAGAGGGGGGCTTGCCATGGGGAGGACACACGGGAAGGGGAGTGGGGTTGGACGAGGCCTCTGTCCCACCCCAGGGTCCAGGCTCCAGCAGGTGGAGAACGGGCTGTTCCCGTGAGGATGCCACCAGCAGCGGGCTGAGGGGTGACAACTGGAGGGACCTGCTGCCTCAGCATCTGCACAGAAGTCTCACGTGATTCTGAGAGTGAACGATGGGGATCGTGAGCAGAAAGAGGTGGAAAGGAGCAGGCAAGGTCGGGCCAGGTAAGCCGGAATGAGGGACAGTCCAAGCCTGGATGCCAGCCTGGGCTCTGGGGCAAGAGCTACCGAAGTCCTGTGGCTCAGGCTGAATCAAAGGGGAGGACAGGCAGCCTGGGGTCACCTCACCCTGTCACGGATTAAGAAGAAAACGGGTGAAGGGGAGGGAGGGGAGAACAGGGCTGTCAGCTCCGCTGCTGGATGGGCCACACCCAACACCCAGACCCCACCATGTCCCCAAGCCTTCCTGCCCTCCGAGGCCCCGGAAACCCCAGACCCCGGCCCCTCCCCGCCCCACTCCCTCAATCCCTGGCAGGGAGCAATTAAGCACGTTGGGGAAAACTCACCCACAGGCCCTACAGCTTCAGAGAAGTAACCCGGGGGATGTGGAAGAGCTGAGTCTCCTCAGAACTGGTGGAGCTGCAGCGTCGAAGACAGAGTGAGCACGGCCTCGCCCCAGACCCTCAGCCCAGACACAGCGACAAACCCAGAGCCCTGAGGGTTTCCCCTCGGAAGCCATGGGGGGGATGAGAAGGGTCCCACGAACCTGCGCCCGAACGGATGCAGCAAGAAGGGTAAGGGGCAGACGTACCGGGGAACTTCCCGGCTCTCCAGGGCTCGGTCATGAGCCTCCTCTGCCTGGGAGGCCTCAGGAGGGGCTGTGACAGGGGACCCTGGTGGCGGAGAGGACACCTCCCTGGCCCCTGGTGCTGCCTGCAGCCCTGGCAGCCCCTCACCTGAGGCGTTTCCGGATAGGACGGAAGTATTTGGAGGTCTTGACAGCAAAGATGATGCTGGGGATCAGGAAGAAGGTGCACCACGCCAGGCAGAACCAGAAGGCATTCTGCAACAGGGCTTGAGGTCGGCTCACCAACCCACGTGGTACCCAGCCCCACCCAGCTGCCTGGTCATCAGAGCCGGGGCAGGAGCCATGCTTGGCTTCAGACCCTGCTCACCCCGCCCTCCCTGGAGAGCAGGAAGGCTTGGGGACCTGGTGGATGAGCCCTGATGAGCTGGGGCACTCACCCAGGGGTCAGCCATCATATCACACAGGATCACACGGCTGTTGTCCAGGGCTCCGGAGAGGGGCTGGCAGGTGGCGATGCGCTGAGTCACCTGTGGTGCCAACACAAGGCAGGTGATACAGAGACACCCGGACCCACAGGCGCACACCCACATTCAATTCAGGGAGAGTGGTTGACAGGGATGCAGATAGGCCTGGGGACACCACTGGGGCCACCGCACACTCGTACACACATGCAGAGAGGCAGGTACAGACAGATGGGGACATACCCCACAGGCTCCTTGCTGGCCCTCCCCTTTCCATCTGTTCACCAGCCTGGATTAAGGCCTAATATGACCCAGCACCGTGCTTCAAGCCACTCTCACTGGGGAGGCAACACGTGTGTGTGCATGCGTGTGCACACACACACACACAGGCACGCACACTCAGGGTACACCCAGACCCCTGGACCTAGTGTGGGTGTCCAGAGAGCTTGCAGAGGCTGTGTTCAGCAAGGGTCTGCAGCGGGAAGTGGGCTTTGAGGATTGGCCTTGGACAAGCTGGGGAAGGGGCCGGCCCAGGGAAGAACCTGCAGGCCAGGTGTAAGGAAACATTTTGGAGAACGCCAACCCTGCTCACACTCAGCTAAGGGAAGGGCTGCAACAGAGGTGGGGTGGGCAGAGCTCAGCCAGCAAGGAGGGGTGCAGATGCCAGGTTTGGGAGATTGGGTTTGATCCTGAGGGCCTGGGTCACCCCCAAGGGGCTCTGGGGGCGGGGGCAGGGCTAAGCAGAGTGAACAGCGAGTCTGCTGGGGCAGGGAATCGGTCATTGCTCTGAGGCCCCACTTACCTCCTCTCTTACCCAGGCCACGTACTGGGAGAAGTAGCCCATCTCCCGGGCCAGGAAACACTCGCTCACCTGCAGGAAGGAGAGGAGGTCTGGGCTGCAGGGGTCCCGGAAGCAGCAGTGCCCTCCTATAAGTGGCAACTTGAGGACAGTCCCAGCTTTCCTGGGAGCCACAGTGAGAAGCTGGGACTGGAGAAGCCTGGGGTGGAAGCCCCTTCCCCTGTCCCCCCCCCCCACCCCCTTCCTCAGGATCCTGGTGGCCCAGGCAGGCAGCTCTCCTTTCAGGTAAGTGACATTGGCTAGGACATCTGAGGTCTCCAGCTGGAGGGGATGAGAGCCTCAACTCAGTGCCCCGCATTCACGCATCCGTTCATTCATTCAACACACCCCACGGCACACTCGGCAGGAGAGGGTTCAGCCCCCACAGACAGGCCAAGGCTGGTGATCCCCCAGGCTCTGCCGCCACCCCCATCCTCCTCCCGACCCCACCCTCAACCTGGGCAGAGCTCTGAGGTCCAGAGTGCAATGGGCTCCTACTTCCTGCCTCCCTCTGCAGCCCCCCTGCTCCACCATACGTCCCCACCACCAGCAGCCACCTGCAGATTCGGGGCAGAGGACTCCAGGGCCCTGACGCTGAGGTTGAGCTTTGCCTGTGAAGAAGAGATCAGGGCTGGTTAGGGGAGGGAAAGGGGAGGGGAGGGGAGGGGAGGGGAGGGGAGGAGAAAGGAGAGGAAGGGAGGGGAGGGGAAGGGAGAGGAGAGAAAGGGAGGGGAGGGGAGGGGAAGGAACAGACTCTCAGAGCTTCCCTCCCCTTTCACTGTCCCCTCTCCAGCTCTCCCCTCCCCCAGGCCCCAGGCTCCCCGGGCCTGCAAACTGACCACAAGGCTCTGCTGGGGAACAACCTTCTCCTGGTGAAGGTTTCTGAGTCCGTGGGCCTCCTCCTGCAGCCGCTGCCCCAGCTCAGAACTGCCCTGAAAGGATATAAAAATCAGAACGGCCCCACCCAGGACACATCCACCCCTCACTCAGGCTTTCACTCCGACATACCAAGGGGAAGTGAGAGTGCTGGGCTCAGAGGCAGAAAACCGAAGCCTCCACAAGCTCCAGGGCCTGATCTGGGTTTGGGGGGCCTAGATCCAAGTTCTAGGTTCACTCTAGCTTGCTGGGTGCCCCAAGTCAGTCACAGAACATGCCTGAGCTGCAGGGGCACCTGCAGAAATTGAGGATGCGCCTGGCTCTGCCCACCCTGTGGGGTTGTTGCGGGGCCTATGGGATGTTTCAAAGAGAACTTTTAAACCCTAAATAGCTATAAATATAAAATGCTGTTTTTCCCCGCAAGGGCAACTGCCGTGACATCTCATCCATCCCAAAGTCCTCACAGCCCCTGTCCCAGCAAATCCCGCAAATGGCGCACATAGAAACGCCTGCCCAACTGCGTGAGGCCAGAAAGTTATTTCATCTGCTCTGAGACGGAGGACGGTCCACCCAACAGATGAAGAACCTCTGGCTCAGAGACGCTGCATGTCTTGCCCAAGGCCACACAGCCAGTGGGTGGCAGAGTTGAGTAAGAACTGATGCAGCAAAACCCTCCAGCCCAGCCAGGGGTCAGGAGCCTCAGGCCTCACTGGTGGTGGTCCTCAGTCCCCTGCCTTTGCCCTCACATCCTCCCACCCTCTCCTGCCTCCCAAGCCCCCCGTTTCTCCTGCTGCCCAGTGGGGGCCCTGCTTCCCTCTCACTTGGGCCTGGGCCAGTCCTTCCAGCTCCTGGGCCAGCTGCTCCGTGCTGGTCTTCACCACAGGCCTCTGGATCTGCAGGTGGACAGGAGAGGCCAGGAGGGATGAACCCAGCTCCCCTGGGGCCCACGACCAACCGCTCCCAGCCTCCAAATCCCCAGTCTTATCAAACAGAACTGACACCAGCTAAGGGTATTGTGACAGATGAGTCACAGTGGGTTTTCCCTGGAACTGTGAAATATTTCAGACATTTTCCTAATGAGATAGAAACAATAAGAACAAATAAGGCACCTCTGGTGTCACTCAAGGAAGAGGCAACTTCCCACTGTGTTCGCTGCAGCAGTGGGTTCAGAACCACGAACAGCGACACACGCTGCTGGGTTAGGGGAGAGGGCGTCCATTCCCGTGTGACCTGGGTGGTGGCAGGAGGACGGGCCCAGGGGCACATGATCTGAGGACACCTCCACAGGAAGAGGCCCCAGGAAACGTGGAAGAGCCCAGCGCCAGGATAAGGCGAGATGCACACCCCGCTCCTCTGTGGGCCCCTTCGTTCCATCACCACCTGGCCGAGGAAGCCCCAGTGAGGTGCCCACCGCTGACCTGAACGAGGAAGTCGGGGTAGTGCACGCGCTGGAGCCCGCTGCTCTGCAGGGCCTCCAGGTCCCGGCGGGCGGCTGAGCTCAGCAGCTCCAGGCTCTGTGTGTCTACTTTCAGGCTCTGCAACTCCTGCCACAGCTTGTTGGTGTACTGGGAGGGCGGGGGCAGGGTGGGAGTCATGCCCAGCTGCTGAGCTAGGACCCCAGAGATGCTCCCCTAAGCGAGGCGGTCACCAGGCGATATGGTCTGGATATTTGTCCCCGCCAAATTTCACGTTGCAATGTGACCCCCGGGTGTCGGGGGTGAAGGTGGGCCTGGTGGGAGGTACTAGATCACGGGGGCGGATCCCTCACGAAGGCCTTAGTGCCGTTGCCCGGGTGATGAGTGAGTTTCTGCTCAGTTAGTTCACGTTGAGACCTGGTTGTTTGAAAGAGCGCGGCACGTCCGCACTGGCTCTCTCGTTCCCTCTCTCCCTATGTGATGCGCTGGCTTCCCTTGGCCTTCTGCCATGAGTGGAAGCTTCCTGAGGCCTCCCCAGAAACGGGTGCTGCGGCCACGCTTCCTGTATAGCCTGCACTTAAACCTCTTTTCTTTATAAATTATGCAGCCTCAGGTATTGCTTTTTTAAATTTTTGGTTGGGGGAGGGGACAGGGTCTTGCTCTGTTGCCCAGGCTGGAGGGTAATAGCACAAGCACAGCCCACTGAAGCCTGGACCTCCTGGGTCCCAATAATTCTCCCACCTCAGCCTCTCGAGTAGCTGCGACTACAGGTGCAACACACTATACCTGGCTTTAAAAAAAAAATTGTATAGAGGGGGTCTCCCCATGTTGCCTAGGCTGGTCTTGAACTCCTAGGCTCAAGTAATCCTTCCACCTCAGCTTCCCAAAGTCCTGGGATTACAGGCGTGAGCCCCCATGTCCCGCCTCAGGTATTCCTCTATAGCAACGCAAGAACAGACTCACACGGCAGGCCCTCGGGGCCCCCTGCCCTGGACACCCCAAGCCCCAGACAGGCTCCCCGTAGGCCCCTGTCCCAAATGCCAAGACCTGGCCTTCCTCCAGTGCCTATCTGGCTTCTGGGCCAAGACACAGACCTTCCCTGGCCACCTGAAATAAAATAGCTCTCCCATCCCGTCTTTATCCCGTCAGCTGTGTCGAGGCCTTCAAAGCGCCTGTTGCTCTGAAATGATGTTACTTGTAGGTTAATTGTTCATTGCTGTCAGCTCCACAACAGTGGGGCTTTGCCTGCCTGCTCTGCCCCAAACCCCCAGCATCTAACCCGGAGGCTCATACATGGTGGGCAGGGTACAAGTCTGTTAGTTGTGTGAATGAATGAATGAATGAATGAATGAACGCAACTGCATTTTCAGGAAAGAGCCTCAGCATTTTCCTACTATCACTGGAAGAGATTTAGACGTCATAAAATGCAGCCCCAGTGTTTAACAGATAAGAAACTGTGGTCAGAGTGGAGCGTCCACTTGCGAAGGTTACACAGCTGGTTAGAGACTGCGGCCCAGCTTGGCCCTCCTCCCCGCATCCCTCCAGGCTGCCTTTTCCCGGAGGAGAAAAGGCCTGGCCCTCTCGGGTGGGGGCCTGCGGGCCGTGTCTCAGGCATCAGTCACGAGAAGTGGGGAGGTGCGTGGTGCCCTCCCCATGCTCTGGAAAGCCCTGTGTCCTACTCATGTCTGCGTACCCATCCGTATCTCCTTTGAGGACGAGGAGTCTTACAACCACTTTGGGTACGTTGTCAGGTGGCCTCAAAGGACTGCCCAGTGCATCTGAATCCAAAGCCCAGGATGCCTCCCCTCAAGAGCCACGGCTTCCTGCCAGCAGGGGATGGGGGCTCCTCTGCCCAGGGCCCTGGTTCATCCCTCCCTGGCCAGCCTTCCTCCACAGGGCAGTGTCTCGGCCTAGCACTGAGATATCGCCTGCTCCAGCGGCCTCCTGTCTGGTTAAAGATGCGGAAGGAGGAGTGAGCTGCATCACTGTCCCAGGTTGTGTAGTTCAAGACACAGAGTTGGGACTGGGCCCTGTGGCTGTGCTGTCCGTGGGCCGAGGCTGGTTGGCTGATCTGGGGGTTGGAAGGGTTTCCCGGGACGAGGCAAAATCAGGAGTGAGCATGCTCTGTGTTTGGGGAGGGCAAGGGGAACCGGGGCCAGGGGATAGTGGGTTTCCCCAGCATATGCTTAGGAGCCTGGAAGTCGAGGAGGGAATGTCTTCCAGCTTCTCCGCACCATGAGGAGAACCCCATTCTCAAAGTCCATCCCTCTTGTGAAACAGCCCTTCCTTGCCTTCGTTCTAGAGCTGTCTCTCGCCAGCATTGGCGAGCGTCTCCAGTTCTGCACACCAAGTCCCAGCAAAGCCCAGAGGTTACAGGAAGAGGCTCGTTTGTCAGCCTGGGGGGTGGAATCCTGCCACCGCCACCTCCCACCTGCTTGAGCTTGGCAGGCCCTCCCCCAATGTTAGCCAGACTCACCACTGTCCTTGTCACTGCCACGTCCTTCCCCAGCCTCCCCCTCCCAAGTGGAGCATCGCAGCCAATGCCTGTCCTCAGCCAGGACACATGTGCCCCCTCGTCCTCCTGCTCATTGTCACCAGCTTTTCCTGCTGCCACCTTGGCTGTGCTAGGGGCTGGACATAGCCTTCAGGTGCACACGGACACACCCACACACCCGGAAGCTTCCCCAGAGCTGGTGACTAGGCCTCTGCCCTCGGGCACCTTAATTGCTCACACGGACTTCTCGGGTCTCCTGGGTTCAAAGAGACGGTGCCTCCACAGAGGCAAACAGACCGGAGGAGGGGATGTGAGGAGGGGATCTAAGGAGGGGATCTGAGGAGGGCTCCTCACAGGTCCCGAAATGTTCTCACCTGGCTGATATCCAGATGCTCCTCCAGGTCGTAGGAGTCATTGAGCTGCAGGACTGTCCAGAGCGCTGCCCCTTCCTTGCACTGCCTGAGGAGGAGTGACAGGTGCAGACGATGAGCCTTGGGGGTGGCGGGAGGGACACCGGCCCTCCTCCTTCCTTCCCAGTCCCCAGCTCCGCCAGGCTGTCCGCTCACCGATAAGCTTGGCGGATGCTGATGTTCTTTCTCAGGCCAAGAAGGTGCGACAGGTTCATGGACGGGGGCAGGTTCCCTGGGGTGTCTGCAAACTGGGGATGGGGCAGTGAGAAATGGGCACAGAGCGGGGTGGGGGCAAGGCCACCCCGGTCCCCTAGGGCCTGGCGCTGTGCCGCTGTGGCACAGCAGAGACGAGGGGTAGGAAATATCCCCTCACCGCAGCTCACACCTGGCCTCTCACTCTGGTGACCTCTGGACCCTAAATCCTTACAGGGGCTCTTCCCACCAATCCCGAGGAGGGGAGGCCGGCCCGATCTTCCGCAGAGAACCCAGGCCAGCATTGCAGCTCACTGGGCACCAGGGTGCCAGCTCCCAGGCAGTGTTAGGAGATGAGAGGGCATGGGTCAGGGTGCCATCTCTCAGGTCCCTGCCCTGGGGCCTGGGCAGCATCTCAGGGACTCTCCCTCCACCATCCACTGGCGGGTTTCTGTCTCTTTCCTTGGCCATGTCTGTCTCACTTCTCCCCTCCTTCTCTCCCTCTTACCCCGACCACCACTTTCCCCCAACCCTCCTGTCTGCCCGTACCGCCCCCCACCTCCCTCCCCAGGAGGGCCTGTGAGCAGGAGGGCCTACCTCAAAGAGCTCGCCGCTCTCCCAGCTCTGGCACACCAGCGTCTGCACGTTGCCGCCCACCAGGAAGGTGGCAAACACCAGGAGGATGAGGGGGGCAGCAAAGAGGAAGCTGAGGCCCACGCCTCTGGGGAAGGCGAGAGGCAGGACTGAGGGACAGCAGGGACTGGCCGCCCTGGCCACACCCTCTGTCCCACCCGCACCCCAGGGCCAGCCTGCTCAGCCAGTTGGCCCCAGGACAGAGCCTTCAGAGGAGAGGAGCTTGGAGGACTTGGCCTGGGGAGGAGGGAGAACCCAGAATTCCTGACTGTCCCGGCCTCACTTTCACCCCATCCCCACCCCATCCCTGGTGCCCGGGCTGGTCCTGGCAGCCTAGAGGAGAGAACAGCTGTTTTGTTCAAAGAGCCAGGACTAGCTGGGCTCACATCTATAATCCCAGCACTTTGGGAGCTTGAGGTGGGAGGATAGTTGAGTCCAGGAGTATGAGAGCAGCCTGGGCAACAGAGTGAGACTTTGTCTCGACAAAATTTTAAAAATTAGCTAGGCGTGGCGCTATACGCCTGTAGTCCCAACTACTCGGGAGGCTGAGGCATGAGAATCACTTGAGCCTGGGAGGTTGAGGCTATAGTGAGCCATGATGGTGTCACTGCACTCCATCTGGGTGACAGAGCAAGACCCTGTCACAACAACAACAAACAAAACAAAAAACAAAACAAAACCCAAAGAGCCAAGACTGCTGACTTCTGTGCCTGGGGCCCGTGGAGGTGACCTGCTCCAGGACCCAGCACTCAAAAGGGTCACCTGGCATGGCCAGGCACGACCTGCTGACAGGGCAGAATCCCAGCAGGCCTGAGGAGTAAAGATCTTAGACCAGGGGGCTCGAAGGGCTTATGAGGTCGGCACAGCCCCATGTCAGGCTGTGAGGCTTGGAAAATAAAACATGCGGCGGATTTCAGCCCCTACTTACCTCTTTAGCCAGGCACTCTTGTTCAGTGAACAACCTGTACAACTGTATGTGGCAGCCTTGGCCTTAGAGACCGTCTAGTCTGGGGTTGGCAAACAGATTCCACCTCTGGTGCTGTTGCCTATGGGTGGTGGGGGCCGCCTGGAAGCTGGGGTAAGGACTCTAGGCTGTGTCTGACTCAGGGGAAGGAGTGCCCATTAGATGCTACGGCAGTTGCCCCTGCTGTAGGAGGGAAGAGCTCCTTGTTGGCCATTCCTGCTCTGGTTCAACCCCTTTATTCAGATGATGACACTGGCAGCCACGGGAGCCATGCTCAGGAGCGAGAGTAATTGGCCAGCCCCGTAAGGGGGGACCCTTCCCCTCTCCCAGCCCTCTCTTACGCCATGAGGAAGTGGGCTCCAGCTTCGCCCTTGGCTTCTGGGTGGCTGGGGTCCTCCCTGGCAGATAGGCCCCAGATGCCCAGATTGAGGCCCAGCAGGTTGCAGAGCACCACGAGCAGGACCACGGAGCACAGCACGCAGCCCACGATCCACCTGCCACAGAGAGGACACGGGTGTCACTAAGAAGGGAGGCGGCTGGCACCAAGATGGACAGATGCGGGACCTGGTGGCTGGGTGTGGCCTCTAACCCCAAGGCCAGGGCTTCAGAAATGCAGATACAGACCCTTCCTAAGGCCCTACTGCTCTTGTGTGGTCTCCAGGCTCAGGTTCTGAGGGCACACAGCCTGGTAGGGACTTGGAAGCCTGTGAAGTCAGGGGTCTTGGCTTAAAAATATGCAGAGGCAGCCGGGCACAGTGGCTCACGCCTGTAATCCCAGCAATTGGGAGGCCGAGGCGGGCGGATCACGAGGTCAAGAGATAGAGACCAGCCTGGCCAACATGGTGAAACCCCATCTCTACTAACAATGCAAACATTAGCTGGGCGTGGTGGCGGGTGCCTGTAGTGCCAGCTATTTGGGAGGCTGAGGCAGGAGAATCGCTTGAACCCGGGAGGCGGAGGTTGCAGTGAGCCGAGATAGCTCCACTGCACTCCAGCCTGGTGACAGAGCGAGACTCCGTCTCAAAACAAACAAACAAACACAGAGGCTCAGTATAGTCAGGGGCTGATAGGGGCTGGGAATGGGGCTCAGGGTGTCAGGGTGGCATAGAGGTTGGGCTGCCCACCCCACCCCACCCAGCGGGTGCCCAGCACCTGTAGGTCTCGTATCTCTGCACCTCCTGCAGGTAGGGGCGGCTGCTCTCCTCCACCTCCTGCAGTGCCTGGGCCCAGCGGGAAGCTGCCTCCGAGCCTGGGAACCCTTCAGCCAGTGTCCTCAACCCTTCCGGCTGCTGGGCCACTGCCTTCTTCAGCTCTGCCCAAAGTAGCAGGGACTTGTGGGATGCGGAGGGCACCCTGGGGCCCAGGAACAAGACAGGGGGGCAGGAAGAACATCTGGGAACCACAGAGGGAGGACAGTCCCCCACCACCCCAGTCCTCTCTCAACAAGCCTCTCTGGCAGGGGTGGAGTGGGAAGCTGCGCCTGGCAGCTGCCTCTGATCCTTGCGGCCTAACCTTGCACCACGCTGGACGTCTGCACGGCAGCCAGGGTTGGAAGGGCGTTGAAGGTGCTGTTCTCCTGCAGGAACCAAGTAGGGATGGGCCTCCCCATCTCTGCCCAGGGTTCCCACTTGGGAGACCCCAAAGTCACCAGGTCTAGAGGGAGGGCCCCCCTCAGTGCTCCCAGCTTCCCTCTTTTATCTTGGTCACTGCCCTCCTCTCCCCTCCCTTGGCCCAGCCTGACTCAACTTCTAAAAGGTTGCTCCTCCCGGACCCCTTCTTCCTACCCCATCCCTCTCCCACCACTGCAGTGAACTCTCAGCTGTCCTCCACACAACTGCCAGGTCTAGCTCCTGAAGGTACAGCTCCAGTCCACCCAGCCTTGGCTCTGACTTCCTTCCTTCTGGAACCTTCCACTCCAGCCACCCAGCACAGCTGACTCACCATTTCCCCAGTTCCAGGTCCTGGGTCCTGGGCGCTGACTCACAACACCGAGTCCTCCCCCTTGGCCCATCTCCACCCGAGGGAGCCGCCTGCCCTCTGGGCTCAGGTTGGGCACTGCTCCCTTGCCACCCCCAGACGCCTGCTGCCTTAAAGGTCCCAGCTGTCCCTTCTGAGCACAGACTGTGTGCACACCAAGGATGGTCGTCGGGAGTCCCCTGCCCAGGGTGCTGTGTGGTGGGTGGGGCCCCAAGTCTTAGGTTCAACTGGGTTCCTGCCCAAAAGGGGGAAACGGAGGCCCTGACTTGGCAGGTGAGGGAGGAATCAGGCAGGCCGGGTGGCTCTCACCTCCTGGACCATGCTGGAGAAGTTGGCCTCGGGGACACCCTTCAGCCGGTGCAGGACATGGTCCACAGAAGGCACCTGAAATGGGGGAAGGTGGGTTATTACAAAGGTCAAGGAGAAGCCTGAAGGGGATCCCTGAGGGCGGATGCAGGGGGCAGGTGCCTCTGAACCCCAATGTCCTCAAGTGTAAAATGGAGACTGTCATGGCTCCTACAGCCCCTGGCGACAGCCAGAACTCCAGGAGCTCACACACGTGAAGCTCACGCAGAGGGCGCGGCCCGGGGAGCACTCTACCCACAGCCAGGATGACCGGCATTAACCCGGGCGGGTGGGGCAAGGGAGGAACATCGGGGAAGGGGACTGGGAATTTGCTGGATCCCAGGAGCGGCAGGCAGCCAGCCCTCCATGACTTTAAGAGGACACTGTCCTGGTCTGCACCTGGCTGAAGTCAGCACCCAGCTCCAGGGTGCGGGCCCGGCTCAGGGCACCTGCACAATCTCCCTGGCACCCGGCCTCCTGCAGCAGCTGGAGGAGGCGGTCCCGTTGTTCCTGGAGGGCTGGCTCCAGGTCCTGCTGCCCGGCCTGCAGCTCCACCACTGTAGCATTCAGGGCTTGCAGGTGGTGCATGGAGACCTGCAGGGCTGAGAGACCCACACCCAGCCTGAACAGTGGCCCCCATAGGCATCCCAGAACTCCCCTCCCCCAGCCAAAGGGACCTGCAAATCACTGACCTCCTGCCTACAATGGAAACTGCCCCTGGGTATGTCAAGCCAGGGGAAGGGGGCTGGATCCTGGGGTACAGCGATGGGGAAGTCATAGGTGGGGCAGAGGCAGCTCAGGAAATCCAGGGCTGGGGACAGGTGGGACCGCCCCAGGAGGACACCCGCTGGGCTCCACACTATCCAGGGGCGGCTTCAGCTCACCCTGGCCTAAACTGCCCACGGCCGCCAGCAAGGGGTACACGGCGCTCCTGAGCTGGGTGTGGACCGCGCTCCCAATGCTCACACCGACACCTGCGGGGCACACGGCAGTCTGCAGGGTGAGGCCCCAAGAATGGAGGGGCCCCCCCATTCCCATCCTGCCTCCCCAGGCCCCACTGGGCTCTGCAGAAGCCAGGGGGTGGAGGGGAGTGGAGGAGGGGCAACACGGCTTGTTCCTTCAGCAGCTGAGTGGTGGCCACTCTTGCTCTCCAGTCGGCCTGATCCCCACCTCTACCAGCCTGTTCCCAGGTGGGGTCCAGAATGAGGGAGAGGCCCCCACTGGAGCCGGCTCACCTGCCAGCCCACAAGACCCTCACCGTCCAGCTCCTCCGAGATGCGCTCCTGGGGTAGGGAGAACTGCTGTGCCACGGCCTGCAGCTCCTAGGCAAACACAAGGCCCTGAGGCTGCCCTTCCTGGTCACCCGCAGTCCTGACCCCCATCTCTCCCTGGCCCCTTCCCTGCCCCTGTGGCATCCACCCTGAGGGTGGTGGACTCTCAGGCAAGGGCGGGAGAGGAGGCGGCTTTCAGATGTGCTGGTGATGGGCCAGCGAGAGCCCACTCGCCTCTGTCCCGCCCGGGCCCGGTGCTCACAGGGGCACATGTGGGTGAGGGGTTAACAGTGCTCACTTGGGGGACATCAGAGACCAGGCCCCGGAGGCTGAGCAGGGTCTCAGGTACGGCCTCCACGCTGGGGCCCATCTGTTCATGCGTGCGCTGGTTGGTGACTAAGGCACAGACCGCGCCAATCCTGTGGGAACGGAGGGAGGAGGGAGGCTGGTAAGAGGGAGCCTGGGGCCACAGCCCACCCCGCCCGGGCTCTGGGCAGTGCCTTACAGCAGCAAGAGGGTGGTCAGCAGCAGGAAGACCGTGAGGGCCGCACACTCACAGGCCAGCGCCTTGTGCTCTGTCTTCACTCGCCCCCCGCAGCGCTGGCGGCAGCGGCAGCAGCAGAAGCAAAGCCCGGCAGCGGGCACCAGCAGCAGGTAGAGGCCCGCGACCACGGCACACACCACGTAGCCCGCCTCGTACCGCACCACCTGGGCAGGCGGCAGGGCACGAGGGGCGACCTGACCCCCACTGCCTAGCCGTGGCTTCTGCCAGAGTCCAGAGGGAAACCAGAAGGGGCGCGAGTGCCATCGGGGCATGGCCTGCATCTCACGCAACGCGTCCCAGAGGCGACCACAGTCTTACTGCGCATCACCATCTTACAGGGGAGGAAGCTGAAGTTCAGGAAGTTCCAGCTCCCTGCAAACCTCATTGCCAGTAAATGGCAGAGCTGTGGTTTGCATCCAGGTCTGCAGACGGCAGGGCCCATAGAGGAGGGGAAAGGATGCCCGAGCCCCCGCCTGGGGGACTGAGTGGACTGGGGGCTTTTCTGCTCCCGTCCTGCTGCTCACCCCGGAACTCCCTCCCCCAGCACCTTTCCCCAGCTTGCTCACCTCATTCACCTTCACGGAGGCCAGCTCATTCAGCAGGGCCTTTACCAACTCTACCGGAAAGAGCCAAGCTGAGGATTTGGGGGCAGCCACCGCCCTGCCCCGTGTCCGTCCTCTCCCCACTGCCAGGGTAAAGTGGCTCTGAGGCAGGGCACCTGCCACCACCATGGCACCCTCGCAGGAGGCTGCATCACCGCAGCCCTGCGCCATCCTGCCCTGACCTCAGCACTGCTACAGGAGGGTGAGAGACGAGAGGCTGCAGACCTCTCCTCCTGGACCCTACAGGTCAGTCCTGAGCCTGGGCAAAGGCAGAGAAGGGGCCTGGCCTGGCAGTTCTTCCCCTCAAGCAGCAAGGGACAAGACTGGGAGGGTCCTTCAGCCACTCCTGGACCACCTAACCCAAGCACCACTAGACTCAGAGGATGTCTGAGTCGGGTCTAATGTATTTCTAATGTGACCTCCTCACTTTACAGACAGAGCACCTGAGGCTCAGAGAGGACACAGGGCCTACCCACAGTCACACAGCAGGTTCTGGAGCCCGCCCCGGATCCTCCGCCTTCTACCCCAGGAAGACGGCCAGTGCCTGTTGGGCACATCTCATGGCAGAGGGGGACAGAGGAAGCCTGGCTGGGGACCCAAATGCTGAGGCCCTCGCCGGGGAGGTGCACACTCACCTGAAGGGAAAGGATTGAGCTGCACCACGGAGAGGAAGCGGTGCACGGTGCCGTACAGCGAGTCCAGGAGTCCCGGCGCACGAACTCGAGGGGCCAGCCACCGGGCCCTGGCTGCTGGGGCAAACGTCAGGGGCTCTGCCGGGCCAAGGGAGTTGCAGTCTGTGGCCCCCGCTGCCAGCCGACTCAGGGACAGCCCCAGGCCCAGGCCCAGCAGGGGAGCCAGCAGAGCCAGCGCGTGCCTCATGGGGTCAGAAAGGTAAGGGGCTAGGCTTAGGCTCAGGAGGGAACAGGCAAGCCCAGGGCAGGCCGTGCATCCTTCTCCAGCCTCTGTCCCTCTCTCTACAGCTCTCAAAACCTGCCCAACAGGTTTGGGTTCCTGAGCTACCTGGCCTCCCTCCTCCCTACCTGCCTTGGAGCATAGGAAGTGCAGGGGTGGAGGCACAGGGTAGGGGCAGGGCCAGGCTGGGACCGCCCTTGGTGGCCTTGGGTGGAAGCCTAGGCTCCCCACCACCCAGATCCTTGCAGGCAATGGCTGCCTCGAGCTGGCTCCAAAAGGTGCCTCAGCAGCTTGGGACTGCCTAGAGTGGCCCCATTTCAAATATTCTGTTCCATGCCCAGCTCCAGCAGCCCAGTCCGGGAGCTGGGAAAAGAGCTGCTTGGTGAAGCCCTGGCCAAAATCGTCATAAGACCAGGCACACAGGGCCAGGACCCAGGCTTGCTCTCCCTGCTTCATCTGGAACCTGCTCTGTCCCTGCAGGTCATGCCTGGTGCCCGCTGCCGGGCCCATCTGGAACGCAGGCCCACCCTAATAGGCACAGGCCTTTGGGAGGGCAAATCCCAGAGGTGTGCCCTTTGGCCTGGCATACCTCATCCAGTCAGCAGTTGAAAGAACTGATAGGATATGACCAGAAATGTGTCAGCACAGGTCGATGTTTTGTGAACAGCTGTATGCCCAATGCCCAGAAAGTCGCTTGCAGCTGAGCAGGTCATGGGGAAATTCACTGAAGGGCTGGAGGGAATCAGAAACAGTTCTGAAAGCCACCACTGAGGAACGGGCCAAAGGAGCCTCTTACATCACACACTGGGCAGTTGCTAAGGAACATGCTGTGGAAATGTCTCTGGTGGCTGAAAAATACTCACACGCACTCATAAGTGCAAATAGCAGATTACAGACCAGTACACGCAGTAAAGGTGTAAAA
>NC_045448.1:107929543-107942475 GCF_002776525.5 Piliocolobus tephrosceles
GGGTGACAGAGCGAGACCCCGTCTCAGAAAAAAAAAAAAAAAGAAGATTATAGACCAGTCCACGCAGTGAAGGTGAAAAACGGCGGTCATTTTTCAGTGGAGTTGCCCGCAATTTTTCATTCTCTTTTGCTCATGTGTACTTCCTCATTTCTGTGCAGTAAACGTGTGTTACTCGTATTGAAATAAGTAATCGCAGTTTGTGAGTTTCCATGGCAGCTCCTTGCCCCTGACTGGGAGCCTTGGAGAGAAGGGCTGGCTCCGTGGCTCCCAGGACCTCCAAGCTCAGCCCAGGGCAATAGTTCAGGATGGTCTGCAGGGTGGGTGAGTGGCTCAGGGATGTCTGGCTGTCCCAGTTAGCGTTATCAGGCAATTAGGGCCTTACCTGTGAATCAGGGCTGAGCCCACAGGAGAACTCTTACACTCCCCATTGCTGCCTCTGCGGCTTTCTCAGAGCCAGGGGACGAGAGAACACAGTGGTAGAAGGCACAGTCCAGTTAATGGTGGGGCTGAAATGGAAGAAATCATGCACATTCCTCAGCCCTGGGCTCAATACACACACCATATATCTCTCAATTTCCTGGGCCCAGTAACTGGAAAAATCTCTGATAAGGACACAGCCGTTTGTGGTTTTACCGAAAGCGTGGGAACCAACAGAAAACTGCTAAATGTATAACTTAATGTGTTAACCAATTGTAATGCTGTAACCTAAAGAATTCCCTTGTTCCTCTGTAATCTTACAAGTCCTGTTTACATCGGGCTATAAAAAACGAGCGCACGCATTGTTCGGGGCCCTCTTGTAAGCTGTGAAGCGGAGGGACCAAGTTCGAACTTGCAGTAAAAGATCCTTGCCGCTTGGCTTTGACTCTGGACTCTGGTGGTCTTCTTTGGGGAACAAACAGTCTGGGCATAACAGGGCGAGACAGGAAGAGGGGCCTCATCAAAGGGTGAGGATCAGGGATACAGTGAAGAATAATAGTCTAGGGGTGTCCTGGCACCCTAGGTCTGGTGGGAGCAGGCCGTGGACCCCAGGGAGGGTCCAGGGCCAGCTCCTCCTGCGGGGTTCCGACCCCAGAGTGTGCAGAGAGGCCCCTGGCCACACTGCCTATGACCGTGTTGTGAAGCTCAGTGCAGGCTGTGCCCACCTAGGCCCGCCCACAGCCCTTCCTCCCGACTCGCCTGAGCCCAGCATCTATGTTGGGGGCTCCTGGTTCCCCAGAGGCTACACTGAGGAAGGGCTGGTCTCTCCAGGGCCTCACTGCTTCTCCCTTCTCCTTCTCCCTCCAATTTAGGGCTGTTAGAAAGAATGCCTTTGCCTGGGATGGCTTTCTAACCGCCCCATCAGCAGCAAGATGCACACAGCCCTCACCTGAGTACCTGCCTCTTAGGCGTTTCTGTGTCTTCTGACTCCAGTGCACCAGCGGTGGGGAATTCAGGTCCCAGCTTCCTGGTTAGCGCTAAAAGCCCTCGGGGACTTGGGAAATAAGCAGCTTTGGCCCCAGGTGCTCCACTCCCACCCTCTCTCTCTCTTCTCCATTATTGTCATAATTAAGCCAATCATTGGCTACTGCTATTGTTTTTATTTATGTGTGTACGGTAAAAGCACTGTGGTTTGAAGATAAGATTTCCCCTGGGATAAACAAAAACATACCAAGCCTCTTCCTCAGCCCAGGGCGGGATGAAGATGCTGAATCTGAATCTGCCTGTTGAACAGATGGAGAAATAGATACACGGAAGAAAGGACTATTCTGAGTTAGCGGCCAAGCCAGGAGTGGACACGACAGCTCCCCTTCCCCAGCGGGATCCCGATAAACAATTTATCATCAGACCCGCCTCCTCCCACCCCCAGCCCCGCATGGGAGAGCAGGTGGGGTTCAGGATCCAGCCCTGGAGCTGGGCAGAGGAGGCGAGGAAGCCACTGCTCTAACTGAATTCCCTGGAAAAGCCCAGCACGCAGGCGGGTGGGGACTGTTCACAAGCATGGGTGCCCCTGAGGCAGCCACTAAGGGCCTTGGGCGGTGGGGCAGGCCACCCAGCTGGAGGGCTTCTGGAAGTGGGGACGGGAGGCCAAGGGTGGTCCTGGACCCTCCTTTTCCTCACATCTTTCTGGGCACACCTGCACTTTCTCTGCTCCTGCTGACCCCCGGCACCCTCTGACCTCCATGGCGAATTCTTTGGTTGACCAGGAGAAGCTGCTCCTGGTTGCCCTGGAAACACCTCCTGGGACCACGTGCTCACCCTGACTCACGCATCTCCTGAAGATCAGTGTTCCCCAAACCGATGTTCCCCAAACCCCACAGCCCCAAGCGGGGGAGGAGGTGGGCAGAGGCGGAGACCTCAGCAAGGGGAGGAACTCTGCCCTCCAGAAAGCCCCTGGGCCCCTCTGGCTGCCTCACTTGGCCACGCTGGGAACAGACCGGCAAGATGCTCAGACACTCTCAAGGAAACCTCAGGCAAGAAGGTAGGCTCCTCTTGTTTCTTGCCTCTGCTATCCATGCCATATACTGGGAATGAGTTTTAAACCAATTCAAGGGGACAAAGACCCACTTACCAGACCATCAAGGCTACGGCACGGCCACGGTCTTAGTCAACATTTTTGACGGCAAGAATGAAAAACCCATTTAGGTCAGCGGAAGGATTTGAAACGTGAGGATTTATTATAGAGATACAAGGGCACTTTTGGAGTCCAAGGGCCCTCAGGAGGGCTCAGATCCTGGAACAGGAACTCCATCAAGTGCCCCATGTCTGTCTCAGACCCTCTCTCTGGGACGGGACCTCTCCCCACTGCATGTTGGCCTCCTCTGCCGAACGGACTCTCCTAGTCCAACATGGCAGAGAGGGCTGCCCTGATCTGAGTCTGCCTGTTCTCCCAGGTGGTCTACTATGAGTCCCACCAGCACCACAGGCCACACCCTCCATCCTAGCGGGAGGAAACTGATGGTCCAGGACCTCCCAGTCCACCAGGGCCCTCTGGCTGAGACATCCTTACATGGAGCAAGCGTAGCGGCTGGGGCCAAGCTTGTGGCACGTGGTGGCCCTGGGGGAACAGGCCTCTGGGATGCCTTTCTGGGAATATTTTGGAGCGTTTTGACCACCACGCTCCCAGAATGTGGGTCCCTGCCTGCCTTCTCGTCCCTCGGTCTGGCATGCAGCCGCACATCCAGCCTTCCAGCACGCCTCCTGAGTATTGCTTCAGAAGGGACCATCGTGAATGTAGATGGACCCCGGGCTCCCCTGTTTCAAACCTCCTAACGGCTCCTACACTGGACTCCAGGGCCCTCCACCATTGGAGCCCTTCTCAGTTCCCCTGGCTAGTTCCTGCCGTCCTTGGCTCACCCTACCACACTCCCCTCCATCCTGGCCCTGCTCACGATTCCCCTTCTTTATCCCCAGCCTCCACGTTCACCCAATTTTCTGCTCATCCTTTAAGCTTGGTTCAGTGGTCACCTTCTCTAGGACCCCCAGGCTGAGTGAGGGGTCCTTTCAAGGCATCCCTTAATGTGAAACCTGCCCCCATATTCCCCGTTTCCCTGTCTGTCTCCCCCACGTAGACAGGATTGAGTTTTACTCACCGTCACATCCTCTTCAGCCCTGGACACAGAACCCAGCATATCTTCCAGTCTCGAAACTTTGGAAAAGCACATCATTTGAACACATTTAAAGATAAGATTTGTTCCCCATAAGGGCCATCAAAATAAACAAACCAAAACCCCTGGCCGGACGCAGTGGCTCACGCCTATAGTCCCAGCACTTTGGGAGGCCAAGGTGGGCGGATCACTTGAGGCCGGGAGTTCCAGCCCAGCCTGGCCAACCTAGTGAAACCCCGTCTCTACTGAAAATACAAACATTAGCTGGGTTGGTGGCGGGCGCCTGTAATCCCAGCACTACGGGGGCCGGGGTGGGTGGATCGCTTGATCCCAGGAGTTCAAGCTTGGACTCCCTCTCAGGACAGTGACAGCGAGATGAGGCAGGGCCAGGAGCACCGAGCCAGGACAAGAGCTGCCCCCAAGGGTCAGGAGGGAGAATGGGAAGGCCAGGGGAAGGCGGCGTTGGCTTCCCATCTTCCACACTGAGAGGAGCCAGAGATCTGACCCCACCCTGCCTTCTCCCCGACTTCTTACCTACATTCTCTGCCTTCCAGACCCGGCCACCCACGCCTGGTTCAAGGCATGGAAGGATGAGGGCAGGCACTTTGGCGCAGCCCTCCAGGGTCCCACTCTCAGCAGCGGTTCCCTTTCCTACACAGCAGGTGCACTCTGCAGACTCCCCGCAGACCACGGGAGAGGACATAGGACACCTGACACCCGGGAGCCCCAGGCGCTCCCACACCCACTGCACAGACTTCTCAGAAGTAGATCCACGTGGCGTCTCCCAGGAAGCAGGAAGGACCTGGACCGTTGCTTTCCGAGGCTCTTTGAAAGGAAAGGCCTTTCCTCTCTGGGTGGGCTGCGAAGGGAGCCCATCTCTCAACCCCACGTCTCCGCCTGGCTGCTGGTCAGAATCCCCTGTGGATGCCTGGCTCACGTCCCAGAGCCCCCAAATTCTAATCTCCTGTAGTGGAGTTCAGTGTTTGTGAGTTTGTGAGCTTGCCAGGAGGTTCTGGTGGGCCAGGAGGCCTGAGAGCCACTGCCAGGGCAGCACAGGCCCCCCTCACAGGACACAGCTCTTATCCTGTAGGGCAGGGGCACCCCCACCTCCTGTGTTCCTGACCTTTCCATGTGGGCTGGTGAGGGGGCGTCGGGATCCCTTTCCTGCCTGTGGCCGTCTCTCCCCCGACCTTCCACGTCCACTGCAGCCTATACCCTGAGAAGAAGTAGCCTTTGCACCAGGCCCCAGGGACCAAGACACACAGGTAAGGAACAGGCGTGAGAAAGGAGGGGGGGAGACAGTGGTGCCCCCCACGCTCTCACAGGGGGTGGGGCGGGAAGCAGCTGGGTGGCCCGGAGGAGCCTAGGCTGCAGATGGGCCCCAGAACATATCTCAGGAAGCCTTCAGCTCGTTGGGGGTCAGCTGCAATTTAGGGTGCAACACCCACTGTGGCATGTGGAGAGATGCAGACACTCCCTGCCAAGGTCTGGGCAGCCTGTGGGGTGCTCTGGGGGACCACTGGGGGCCAGGAAGTCTGCATGGAGCTCTTCGGGATGGACTACCAAGCTGGCAGGAAAACAGATGAAGTCAGTGACCGAAGTAGTTCCACTGCCGCGAACGCCCGCCTCACTCCAGCTGATCGTTCCAAATGCAGAGGACAGCAGAGAAAGGACCTCAAAATCAAGATGGCAGTGGAGCAGTGGTATCCAAGTGCAGAGGACAGTGAGGCAGCGCCCCCCAAATGCACAGGAGAGTGGATTAGCAGTGCATTAGAAGGACAGGGAGTGTTGGAGCCACTCCTTCCAGAAGCACAGGACTTACTTGGCAAGTGGAAGGATTGCTTGAGGTCAAGAGTTCGAGGTTACAGTGAGCTATGATTGAATGCACCACTGCACCACAGCCTCAGTGACAGAGTAAGATCCTGTCTCAAAGAAATAAAGAAGCAAAGGATGTGGAACAGCAGCTCCAAATGCAGACGACATTGGATCAGCGACATCCACATAAACTCAGAGGACAGGAGCTCCAGTGTCTCCAAATGCGGAGGGCTGTGGGCAGAGCCTCTGACACAGGGTATGTTAGATTGTTTTTGCATTGCCATAAAAGCCTACCTGAGACTGGGCCATTTATAAAGAAAAGAGGCTGGGCACGGTGGCTCACGCCTGTAATCCCAGCACTTTGGGGGGACGACAATCACTTAAGGTCAGGAGTTCGAGACCAGCCTGGCCAACATGGTGAAACCCCGTCTCTACTACTTTTGATTTTTTTGAATACTTTCAGTAGAAATAGTCCAGCTCTTCCTTGTACCTCTGGTAGAACTCAGCATGTGAATCTGTCTGGTCCTGGGCTTTCTTTTTCATTGGTGGGCTACTTATTACTGCCTCAATTTCAGAACTTGTTATTGGTCTATTCAGGGATTTCATTTCTTCCTGACTCAGTCTTGAGAGGGTGTATGTGTCCAGCAATTTATTCATTTCTTCTAGATTTTCTAGTTTATGTGCATAGAACTGTTTATAGTATTCTTGATGGTTGTCTGTATTTCTTTGAGGTAAGTGATGATATATCGCCCTTATCGTTTCTGATTTTGTTTATCTGATTCTTCTTTCTTTTCTTCTTTAGAGTCTAGCTAGTAGTCTATTTTATTATTTTCTTTTTTCAAAAAGACAGCTCCAGGCTGGGCACAGTGGCTCATGCCTGTAATCCCAGCACTTTTGGAGGCCGAGATGGGTGGGTCACGAGGTCAGGAGATTGAGACCATCCTGGCTAACACGGTGAATCCCCCACCCCCATCTCTACTAAAAAATACAAAAAATTAGCCGGACATGGTGGTGGGCACCTGTAGTCCCAGCTACTCAGGAGGCTGAGGCAGGAGAATGGTGTAAACCCAGGAGGTGGAGCTTGCAGTGAGCCAAGGTCATGCCACTGCACTCCAGGCTGGGCAACAGAGTGAGACTGTCTCAAAAAAAAAAAAAAAAAATCCAGGATTCACTGATTTTTTTTAAGGGTAAGGGTTTTTCATGTTTCTATCTCCTTCAGTTTCCCTCTGAGCTTTGGGGTGTGTTTGCTCTTGGTTCTCTAGTTTTTTTAGTTATGATGTTAGGATGTCAATTTCAGATCTTTCTAGCTTTTTCATGTGGGCATTTAGTGCTATAAATTTCCCTCTTAACATAGCTTTAGCTGTGTCCCAGAGATGCTGGTATGTTGTCTCTTTGTTCTCATTAGTTTCAAATAACTTCTCGATTTCTGCCTTCATTTCATGATTTACCCAAGAGTCATTCGGGAGCAGGCTATTCAACTTCCATGTAGTTGTGTGGTTTTGAGTGAATTTCTTAATCTTGAGTTTTAATTCGATTGTGCTGTGATCTGAGAGACTGTTATTATTTCAGTTCTTTGCATTTGCTGAGGAGTGTTTTACTTCCAAATATGTGATCAATTTTAGAGTACGTGCCATGTGGTAATGAGAAGAACGTATATTCTGTTGTTTTGGGTGGAGAGTTCTGTAGATATCTATCAGGTCTACTTGATCCAGAACTGAGTTCAGGTCCTGAGTATCTTTTTAAATTTTCTGTCTCATTGTTTGTCAGTGGGGTGTTAAAGTCTTGCACTATTATTGTGTGGGAGTCTAAGCTTCTTTGTAGGTCTCTAAGAACTTGCTTTATGAATCTGGGTGTTCCTGTATTAGGAATATATATTTATAATAGTTAGCTCTTTTTGTTTAATTGAACCCATTACCATTATGTAATTGCCCTTCTTTGTCTTCTTTAAATCTTTGTTGGTTTAAAGTCTGTTTTGTCAGCAACTAGGATTGCAACCCCTGCTTTTTTCTGTTTTCCACAGGTTTGGTAAATTTTCTTCCATCCTTTTATTTTGAGCCCATTTGTGTCTTCACACGTGAGATGGGTCTCTTGAAGACAGCACACTGATAGGTCTTGACTCTTTATTCAGCTTGCTATTCTGTGTCTTTTAATTGGGAGCATTTAGCCCATTTACATTTAAGGTTAGTATTGTTATTTGTGACTTTAATCCTGTCATCATGATGCTAGCTGGTTATTTTGCAGACTTGTTTATGCAGTTGCTTCATAGTGTCACTGGTCTCTGTATTTCAGTGTGTTTTTGTAGTAGCTGGTACGTTTTTCCTTTCTATATGTAGTGCTTCCCTCAGAAGCTCTTGCAAGGCAGGCCTGGTGGTGATGAATTCCTTCAGCATTTGCTTGTCTGAAAAGGATCTTATTTCTCCTTTGCTGATGAAGCTTAGTTTGGCTGGATATGTAATTCTGGGTTGGAAATTCTTTAAGAATGTTGAATATTGGCCACCAATTGCTTCTGGCTAGTAAGGCTTCTGCTGAGAGGTCTGCTGTTAGTCTAATAGGCTTCTCTTTGTAAGTGACCTGGCCTTTCTCTCTGGCTGCCCTTAACATTTTTTCTTTCATTTTGACCTTGGATAATCTGATGATTATGTGTCTTAGGGTTGATTTTCTCATGGAGTATCTTACTGGGGTTCTCTGCATTTCCTGAATGTTGGCCTGTCTTGATAGGTTGGGGAAGTTTTCCTGGGTGATATCCTGAAGTATGTTTTCCAACTTGGTTACATTCTCCCTCTTTCAGGTACCCCAATCAGTTGTAACCTCAGTCTCTTTACATAATCTCATATTTCTCAGAGGTTTTGTTCATTCCTTTCATTATTTTCTTCTCTATTCTTGTCTGCCTGTCTCATTTCAGAAAGATAGTCTTCAAGCTCTGAGATTCTTTCCTCTGCTTGGTCTATTCTGTTATTGATACTTGTGATTGTATTGTGAAATCCTCATGTTGTGTTTTTAGCTCCATCAAGTCAGTTCTGTTCCTCTCTAAACTGGCTATTTTGGCTGTCACCTCCTGTATCATTTTATAACGATTCTTAGCTTCTTTGCATTGGGTTACGATATGTTCCTTTAGCTCAGCAAAGTTTGTTATTATCCACTTTTTGAAGCCTACTTCTGTCACTTCAGCCATCTCAGCCTCAGCCCAGTTCTGTACCCTTGCTGGAGAGGTGTTGTGGTCATTTGCAGGAGAAGCAGCACTCTGGCTTTTTGAGTTTTCAGCACTTTTGCATTGATTTTTTTCTCATCTTTGTGGACTTTTCTACCTTTGATCTTTGAGGTTGCTGACCTTTGAATGGGAATTTTGTGGGGTCTTTTTTGTTGATGTTGTTTTGTTTTCTGTTTGTTTTTCTTTTAATAGTCAGGTCAGTATTCTGTAAGGCTGCTGCAGTTTGCTGGGGGTCCACTCCAAACCCTAGTTGCCTCAGTTTTTCTTGTGCCTGGCGGTATCACCAGTGAAGACTATGAAACAGCAAAGATGGCAGCCTGCTCTTTCCTCTGGAAGCTCCATCCCAGGGAGGTACTGACCTGTTGCCAGCCCAGACATGCTTGTTGGGGGGGTCTCACCCAGTCAGGAGAAATGGAATTAGGGACCCACTTAAAGAAGCAGTCTGGCTGCTTTTTGGTAGAGCAGGTGTGCCGCGTTGGGGCAGTGGGGTGGGGACCCTTCCACGTCTGGACAGTTTGGACTCTCCAAAGCCAGCAGACTGGAATGGCTGAGTCGAGCAAATCACAGAGATGGGAGCTGCCCCTCTCCTTGGGAGTTCCATCCCTGGGAGAGATCAGAGCTCTGTCTGCATAACCCTGACTGGAGTGGCTAAAGCCCCTGCAGGGAGGTCCCAGCCAGTGAGGAGGAATGGATCAAGGTGCTGCTTAAAACAGTCTGGCCATGATCTGGCAAAGCAGCCGCACTGCATTGTGGGCAACACTTCCTCTTCCAGACCATTTGGACAGACTGGAATGGCTGAGCTGACTGAACCACAGAGATGGTGGCTGCTGCCTCACCCCTGGGAACTCTGTCCTGTGTCAGGCAGACTCCAGCCAGTTGCTGTTGGCTGGCTGGAATTCCAAACCAGTGGGTCTTACCTTAAGAGGTGCCATGGAAGTGGGGCCTGCAGAATGACACTGCTTGGCTCCCTGGATTCAGCACCCTTTCTAGGGGTATGTACGAGTGGACCTCCCACCTTGCTGGGGATCCCAGGGCTGGGGTATGTAAAACTCCTGGGTCTCCGTGTGTGCCTGAGTTGCTGCTTTGCTGAGACTCCACACAGCTTTGTGTATGGGACCCTAGGCCCTGGTGGCGTGGGCTCACGAGGAGATCTCCCGATCCACGAGTTGCAAAGATCCATGGGAGAAGCATGGTTTCGCCAGTGCGGTCACACAGTTACTCACCACTTCCCTTGGCTGGCGGTGCGGGTTCCTTCGACTCTGTGCTGCTCCTGGGTGGGCGTTACCCCACCCTGCTTTTCTTCCTTCTTCACGGGTCGAGTCGTTTGCCTAGTCAGTCCCAGTGTGAGAACCTGGATATTTCGGTTGAAGGTGCTGTATTAACTTGCTCCTTTCATTCCTCTCTGTGAGTGCTGCAAACCACAGCTGCTTCTAACTGGACATTTTGCTCCTCTCCAAAACCAAATTCTAAATAGTCTTTTTTTTTTTTCCAACCTTGAATTAACTTTGGAATTTCCCAGAGAACCCCTGGATGATCTTAAAGGATTTGTTTCTCATCTTATAAAAGTAGATATACTAGACTCCTTAAGCTTATTTGATATGTTAAATATTGCCATAAAGCAAGTGATACAAATTTTTTGTTTCCCAGTGCATATAAAAGTAATATTTAAACTATCCTTTAGGTCAGACACAGTGGCTCACGCCTGTAATCCCAGCACTTTGGGAGGCTGAGGTGGGCAGATCACCTAAGGTCAGGAGTTCGAGACAAGCCTGGCCAACATAGCGAAACCCCATCCTACTAAAAATACAAAAAAAGTACCGGGTGTGGTGGCAGGCACCTGTAATCCCAGCTACTCAGGAGGCTGAGGCAGGAGAATTGCTTGAACCCAGGAGGCAGTGATTGCAGTGAGCCGAGATTGTGTCACTGCACTCCAACCTGGGGGACAGAGCTACATGCACTCCAGCCTGGGTGACAGAGTGAGACTCCGTCTAAAAAAAAAAAACTATCTTTTTGCTGGTGCAGGGTCTTGCCTCGATGATGCTAGCTGCTGACTAATCAGGGTGGCAGTTGCTGAAGGTTGGGGAGACTGTGACAATTTCTTAAAATAAGACAATAGTGAAGATTGCCACATCAATTGGCTCTTTCTTTCACAAAATATCTCTGTAGCATGCTGTCTGATAGTGTTTTACTCATGGTAGAACTCCATTCAAAATTGGAGTCGCTCCTCTTAAACCCTGCTGCAGCTTTATCAACTAAGTTTATGTAACGTTCCAAATCCTTTGTTGTCATTTCAACAGTTCACAGCATCTTCACCAGGAGTAGTAGATTCAATCTCAAGAAACTACTTCCTTTCCTCATTCACAAGAAGCAACTCTGTCTGTTCAGGCTTTACCATGAGATTGGCAACGGTTCAGTCACATCTTCAGGCTCCACTTCTTTTTTTCTTTTCTTTTTTTTTTTTGAGACGGAGTTTTGCTCTTGTCACCCAGGCTGGAGTGCAGTGGTGCAATCTCGGCTCACTGCAATCTCTGCCTCCTGGAGAATCAAGCCATTCTCCTGCCTCAGCCTCCTGAGTAGCTGGGATTACAGGCACGTGCCACAATGCCTGGCTAATTTTTGTATTTTTAGTAGAGATGGGGTTTCATCATGTTGGCCAGGCTGGTCTCGAACTCCTGAGTTCAGGTGATCCACCCACCTCTGCCTCCCAAAGTGCTGGGATTACAGGCGTGAGCCACCACGTCCAACCCAGGCTCCACTTCTAATTCTAGTTCTCTTTCTCTCTCTGCCACATCTTCAATTACTTCCTTCACTGAAGGCTTGAACCCTGCAAAGTCATCCATAAGAGCTGAAATCAACTTCTTCCAAACTCCTAGTAATGTGGATATTTGACCTCCTCTCATGAATTACGAATGTTCTTGATGGCATCTAGCATGGCGACTCCTTTCCAGAGGTTTTCAATTTACTTTGTCCAGATCCATCAGAGGCATTACTGTGGCAGCTATAGCCTTACGAAATGTGTTTCTTAAATAATAGTAAGACTTGAAAGTTGAAATCACGCCTTGATCCATGGGCTTCAGAGTGGATGTTGTATCTGAAGGCATGAAAATATTAATCTCCTTGTGCATCAGAGCTCTGAGGTGTTTAGGTGTACCGTCAATGAACAGTGACATTTTGAAAGGAATCTTTTTTCGGAACAGCAGGTCTCAGCCCTGGGCTTAAAATACTCAGTAAACCGTGCTAGAAACAGATGTGCTGTCATCCAGGCTTTGTTGTTCCAGTTACAGAGCACAGGCAGGGTAGATTTCACACAATGCTTAAGGGCCCCAGGATTTTCAGAATGACAAATGAGCACTGGCTTCAATTTAAAGTCACCAGCTGCATTAGCCCTAACAAGAGAGTCAGCCCGTCCCGTCAGCCTGTCCCATCAGCCCGTCCTGTCAGCCTGCATCCGGTCAGCCTGTCCTGTCAGCCCGTCCCGTCAGACTGTCCCATCAGTCAGCCTGTCCCATCAGCCTGTCCCGTCAGCCTGTCCTGTCAGCCTGTCCCGTCAGCCTGTCCCATTAGTCAGCCCGTCCCGTCAGCCCATCTCGTCAGCCCGTCCCATCAGCCTGTCCCGTCAGCCTGTCCCATCAGTCAGCCCATCCCGTCAGCCCGTCTTGTCAGCCTGTCCTGTCAGCCTGTCCCGTCAGCCTATCCCATCAGTCCGTCCCATCAGCCTGTCCCATCAGTCAGCCCGTCCTGTCAGCCTGTCCCGTCAGCCTGTCCCATCAGCCCATCCCATCAGCCTGTCCCGTCAGTCAACCCATCCCATCAGCCTGTCCTGTCAGCCCGTCCCGTCAGCCCATCCCGTCAGCCTGTCCTGTCAGTCAGCCCGTCCCATCATCCTGTCCCATCAGCCTGTCCCGTCAGCCCGTCCCATCAGCCTGTCCCGTCAGTCAGCCCGTCCTGTCAGCCTGTCCCATCAGCCCATCCCATCACCCCATCCCGTCAGCCTGTCCCATCAGTCAGCCCTTCCCATCAGCCCGTCCCATCAGCCTGTCCCATCAGTCAGCCTGTCCCATCAGTCAGCCCATCCCGTCAGCCCATCCCGTCAGCCTGTCCCGTCAGTCAGTCCATCCCGTCAGCCTGTCCCGTCAGTCAGCCCATCCCGTCAGCCCATCCTGTCAGCCCATCCCATCAGCCCGTCCCGTCAGCCTGTCCCATCAGTCAGCCCATCTCATCAGCCCATCTTGTCAGCCTGTCCCGTCA
Organism: Piliocolobus tephrosceles; assembly: GCF_002776525.5. Taxonomy (NCBI): domain Eukaryota; kingdom Metazoa; phylum Chordata; class Mammalia; order Primates; family Cercopithecidae; genus Piliocolobus; species Piliocolobus tephrosceles. Next base: position 107,942,399 of record NC_045448.1, read on the forward strand.
GCCTCTCCCGTCAGCCTGTCCCATCAGTCCGTCCCGTCAGCCTGTCCCATCAGCCCATCAGCCCGTCCCATCAGCCC